>NW_021633532.1:0-67885 GCF_004799145.2 Neltuma alba
GTTTCTTCAGATCCTCCAAGCATTGCACATCTGCTATGCATGTGAATGATCTCGCTTTCCCAGAATAATACTGGATAATCCTCTCCTGCATTCTCATCACAAAATGCTAATAATAAACTAATAAAAAAATCTTTCTTCAACACCTCTGTTTTTGTTTCAATATAAGAGATACATTTTATAAAACACATGTATGAGAATTTCAAGGATTGAAATGAATAATTTTTAGGAGGAAAACAAAGATGAAGGAGAATGTCACCTTTGTGGAGCACTGGTTCCGAGGGAACCCATGTTGAATATGAGTTGATTGATTTCTTGCTCCATTTTCGTTGAGAGAGGAAAACAGAATGGTGTTGCTCACAAGATTTGGATCCACTCAGCACTCTTCTTATGTAAGCCAACTTGATAATATTAGGTTTCCTGAAGCATAATTAAGGATTCAGAATGGTTTTTGGGTTCGATAAATCTGGATTCGTTTTAAACCTTATGTTTAATATAGACGCTGTTTCTCATTTCACCTCTTCTACTTTCTCTCTTCATCATCCAACATGCTTCCATTTCAGCCCTACATGTATAATTTAAAAAATTATTAAAAACCAATGATTTATAAATCATGAGTGTTTCAGTGGGCCCAAAGATTCTGTGAGCCCATAAATAGAAAAAACAATTGTTTTTCTAAGAGTTGAGAATAGGGAGATTATTTTTTTCCCGGTCCATTTCCCTTAAAAAAAAAAAATAAGACACACACACACGCAGAGGGCACAGTTGGGAAGAGTAATTCCATTTACATCATTTTCTTTTCCATTCTATCCTCAAAATCTTTCAGGTCTGGTCGGGCAATTTTATATGACAAGACATTTTAGTCCCAGGACAAATATTTTCTTTGTTTGTAGATTGGGAAGACCATAACCAATATATATACACGCACTATAAATTTAAAAAAAAAATTACATTATTTGTAAGTTATATATAATGGCACATATCGAGTTTATCACAATTCTTTTTATCTTTCTCAAAATATGTTCTTAGACTCCTATAACTATTCTTTCACTATTTTATTAACACATTTCAACAAATTGTAATCATGAAAAAATTATAATATTTCTATAATCTTTCATAAACATTTTGAGTTGTTTTTTAATAAGAAAAATCAGTGAAAATTTTCTATTTAAAAATTTTATTGGTTAGAAGGACTTTTTTTTTTTTGGGGTAACAGAAGGACTAAAACTTAAGTATTGATACTTTCTATATATAAAATCCTGCACGGCATTGCTGTTTTTTGTGTATAAAAATATATAAAGTCTTTTCGATTAATAAAATTTTTAAATAGAGATTTTATAACAATTTTCTTTTTTAATATATGCAGCGCATGGAGAAAAGTACTTATTTTACCTGAATCCTCAGTAAAATGGAAGCTTTTTACAGGGTTATCTAATGAATTTGGATTATACTAACTTCGGTCCTAATTATAAGAGCTATAAGACTAATTACTAATTGAAGAGATTAAAAAAAAAAGTTAAGATAGTTATTTATAATAAATAGATGTTGTCTTTATTAAAATATCATTGCTAATCAACTGTAGTGGCTAAAACTACTATTGTTAAAAGGACTATCTTGGAAAAAAATGCATAAATACGAAAGATAAAGCAGATCGTGGTTTTATATTTAGGACCAAAATAAAAATTAAACAAGTCTTATATTAAGACCGGAGGTAGTAATTAGTATATTAATTTAACTAGTACTACTACTATTATTATTAGCTTGAATGAATTGAAATCCTCGCAATAATGGCTACCTTGGGTTAATTTTAAGCTACTAAAAGTTGGATTGCGATGTTAATGTATAGTGATTAAGATTTTAATAAGGGGTGTGTATGAGGTTCGCATGCCTAATATGCCCGTCCGATCTCACAAAAAAAGGACCCAACTTAGCCCAGCCCAACAAAAAGCTACCCGAACAAAAATAGGTATTTTTGGGCAGGGCTAGGCTGCAGGTAGGGTATGTTGCCCTGCCCAAAAAGTATATAATTATATATATTGTAATATATAGTATAATATTATTTTCAGTAATTATCCCCTTTTATTTTGGCTAAAAAATTAGGTAAAATTAGAAAAAAAAATGAAAGGAATATAAAAATTATAATTATATAAAAAAAACAAATATAAGATTAAATATGCTAAATTGCTCTTAGTCAAATTTTTTTCTTTTCCTTTTACCTCCAATTTTTTAAAAAAAAAAAAAACCAACTTTTAAATCTTGTGCTTTCAAATAACTATAAGAATCTACCAACTATATGAATAAACTAAAGAATTGAACTATAGAATTAACTCAGTTATTAAATGTTTAATTATTAAATATTTTTTAACCTCCCATAAGGAATCAAAGGTTGAAGAACAAGACTACATAAGCCTTACATATATGAGTGATTAAGTCATTTGTGATAAAAAATTTTCCCTCTCACCTTGCCTCAAAATATGATAATTGAAATTTTTTTTATACATATGATATGGGTAAGGTGTCACTAAGTTGGGTAGGAAAGCCTGCCTTGCTTAGCCCACTGTTGCCCTGTCCAAAATGGTTAGCGGTTTTATTGGATAGGACTGGACAGCTGGCTGCAAAACGCAGCCTGCTCATCTTTCAAGTTGGGCATCGGGCAAGGGTTTGGCCTGCCCAACCCTGCCCATCTGTAGCCCTATTTTTTTTTAAAAAAAAAATCTCTCAATAATGTTTATGGTGGCAATTTTACACAAATCCACACACTATAATAATATTGAGGAAATTGATAGCATGCTATTTCTTGTCCAAGGCTTCTCCTTTTTTTCCCCTGATTTTGCCAGAAGCAAAGCAAACGATCACACTCAAAAAAGGATTACGTTTTTCCCGATGTATAGAGGGGGGGGGGGGGAAAGGATTACAAAAGACCGCAAAGGATACAAAAGAGTGGTATTAGTTTCGCCTTTAGCATCATGCAAAGACAGCATCGGAAGCTCAGGCTTATTTGCCTTATTAAGTAAGGCCTTAATTTCTTCAACGTGTATTCTGAGTAAAAATGCCCATCATCTAAACTCAGTCAAATTGCAAAACTAATTTTGCCATCAAACTTCTCGATTCAAACTTGATGACAACCAGTGTAGAATTCAGTCAAATCTTTTTGTGACATCAATAAAGAAACTAGGTTAAAAAAGATTGATCAAGCAATGTGAATCACATTGTACGGGATTAGCTCTTCTGCTGAACTCAATAAAGTTTTTTAGGCATATATATATTCTCTTATTAAAAACAATCTTGTTTGAGACACTATTGAACATTAAATATGAATATCTCTCTTAGCGAGAATTTGAACATTGGTTTATCACATTGTATGGAATTAGCTCTTCTAGTGAACTCAATCAAATATGAATTTGCCATTCATTGTGCTCTGATCAAATTTAAATGGTCTACGTTTTTTATGTATTGATGTGTAGAAGTCAACATCCGGGCAACAAGAGAATGACTAAAAGCCAGACTCCAGATAGTTGTGGGATAATTAATCTATGTTGTTTTGTTTTTGGTTGAGTTATTCTATGTTGTCTTGGCAGAAGACAACGAGTTGGGGAAAGTGATATCGTTTTTTTTTGGGGGGGGGGTGAAATAGGGTTTTATGAAATTGATGAAAGAAATTCGTCGTCTCCCCAGCTTGAGGATCAGCAGATTTTGACAAGAAAAAATTAAGATAAATAATAATAGGTTGAGGTATAGTTTTGGTCCTTTAACTTTACATAAGGTTTTATTTTAATCCCTTAATTTTAAAAAGTAAACTTTTAGTCCTCTAATCCTAGAACTGTTAACAAAAAAAAAACGATGATATTGAGTGCTTGAATATTGATAAAATATTACTAAATACTATAATATTAAGTTTAATTTTCAAAATAACCATAATTGTTATAAAAAATCATCATTTAAGACTAACAATTTTATTATTAAAGAACTAAAAGTATACTTTTTAAAGTTAAGGAACTAAACTGAAATTTTACATAAAGTTAAATGACAAATATATATTTTAGCAATAATAATAACAATCTCCAATTAAGACCAACAATATTCGAATCATAGTTATACAATATTAATACTAAATATAAGATAATTACAAGAAAATATATTACCTCCAGTCCTTAATATAAGAGTTAGTTAAATAATTTGTAAATATAAAAAAATTAGTTAATTAGTATTTGTCATAAACGGATGTTGTTCTACCTAAAATATTCTTATTAATTATGTATATTTGAATTATCTCTCTATGAAAACTTTTTAATATATGCAATCACCATAAGTATTACTTAAGGGCAAAATAAATAAATATTAAAAACAAAATGGATTGAGATCTTATATTTAACATCAAATTAAATCTCCCAACAACTCTTATACTGCACTAAAGAGGAGTGGATGCAGTACTTTTTTATTTTGTTATCTGGTTGGATAACACTTGTGCAGCTGATACGAATACTACAACTCAATTATATAAAACTATACTACCCCAGTCTTAAGTATAAAAACTAATTAACTAATTTTAGTAAATTAATAATAAAATAAGTTAAGTTAGTTATTCACTTATTTGTAACTAACAAGTGTTTTTTTTAAAATATCCTTACTAATCAAATATATTGGCTAAAACTACCATTATTAGAAAGACTATCTTGAAAAAAAAATATAAATATAAGAGACAAAATATATTGGAGTCTTATATTTAGAACCAAAATAAAAATCAAATAAAATTTTATATTAAGTAGCAGAGGTGGTACTGATTTATGATGCCCCACACACGCACACATCTCCTTATAACAGTAATGCATTGATCATATTACAAATGTTTCCTACCGCACGATCAAACATAAAACAGAGGAAAAAATATCAGCAGGCGACAAGAGAAAAGGTAGAATAATACAAGTATACAATATGACACATGATATTATACAACCAAAATCTTGGCAATTTAATTGAATTAAACCTTCAAAAAAGCAAACACTTATGATACAACCAAATTCATGGCTTTCCAAATCCCAAACACTGAACCCCCAAAGTAATGCTTCTCCTCATAAACAAGCATATATAATATGGTTACGTTCTTGAATTGTGAGATCGATTCCGACCCCATAATGGATAATATTAATAATCGAGTCAGTGATCCACCCTAACAAACTAACTCGAGCATATATGACTGATGATTTCATGGGATAATTAATAAGACTATAAAGGGACAATGTGATCGAACAATTCAGGAATCAATTATCGCAAGCCTTTTTGTTATCTCCTTTTACCTGCCGCTGAGGTTGTTAGCGAACTGGGCAAACACGGCTGTTCCAGAATGATCATCAATGGGTTTGTTTTCTGGCAGGTCGGTGATATATTGAGGAGTAGGAGTGGTACTAGGTGGTTGTTCCGAGGTTGTCGTTGGGGCAGCGGGAGGAAGAGAAGAATTCGCCGCCGGTGTTGCAGTGGACGCCGGTGAAGGCATAGGATCAGGGACATCGTCGGATTTTCCCTGCACGTAAGCTTCTTGAAGCTGCAATGCATATTCCAGGTTCCACAACACATCCCCCATTGATGGCCTATCAGCTCCATAATCTGCTAAACATTTCTCAGCTGCTTCTGCAAACTTGTTCATCGATTCTGGGCAGATTGTTCCCACAAGAGCAGGGTCTATGATCTTATCAAGCAACCCTTTCCTCTTCCACTGCATCGCCCAGTCCGCCAAGTTCACTTGTTCTCTGGGTAATTGAGGGCACAAGGGGGCCCTAGCACACAGTGTCTCCAACAAAACTACCCCAAAAGAATAAACATCTGATTTATCTGTTAATTGCTGCCTCCTGAAGTACTCCGGGTCTAAATACCCAAAACTACCCTTCACCGCCGTGCTGACGTAGCCTTGCCCCATTGGTGCGTCCTTGGAGAGCCCAAAATCAGATACCTTGGCCGTGAAGTTATCGTCGAGGAGGATGTTGGTGGTCTTGACGTCGCGGTGGATGATACCTTGGGCGGTTCCGGTGTGCAGATAGTGAAGCCCGCGGGCCGAGCCGATGCAGATTTCGAGTCTTTGTTTCCATGAAAGAGGAGGCCGATTCTTGCCGTAGAGATGGTCTCTGAAAGGCCCGTTGGACATGTACTCATAGACCAAGATCATCTCGTCGTTCTCGTCGCAATATCCGATGAGAGAAACCAAGTGCCTGTGTCTTAGCTTGGAGAGCATTTGAATCTCTGTTTGGAACTCGTTGATTCCCTGTTCGGATTGTGGGTTTCCTCTTTTTACGGCAACATTTGTTCCTTCGTCGATGATTCCTAGGTAGACATTACCGAAGCCACCAACTCCGATAATGGCCTTTGAGTCCCAGTTCTTGGTTGCTTCTTGCAGCTCTGCGAATGAGAAGTATCGTCCCAAGCCCGTTGTGGAAGAGCTGAAAATGCTTTTGTGTGAGCCCATGGAGCTTTTCGTGAAGCTATTGTCACCTGCAAGCAAATGA
This sequence comes from Neltuma alba, assembly GCF_004799145.2. Classification (NCBI taxonomy): domain Eukaryota; kingdom Viridiplantae; phylum Streptophyta; class Magnoliopsida; order Fabales; family Fabaceae; genus Neltuma; species Neltuma alba. Next base: position 6,492 of record NW_021633532.1, read on the forward strand.
TTATGTTCACTATGAAACCCAAGGTTTTGCATTAAGATCAAATCTGTTCGCTTCCTTCAATTTGATTTATTACTCGTTACAGAGACTTAAGATTCTATCCAAATCTGTCCCTAATGTTCATACTGAGAGATATTGAGAAGAATGTTGACCTGCATGAAGAGGAAGCAACCATGAAGAGAAGCTGTTTCTCCTTTGCCAATCTTGGGGTCTCTTGTGCCACTTCACCACCATCGCCCCCAGCCCCACAAACGCTCCGAACATCATTGCGAACCCAACCGCCGCCACCGTGCCCCTGTTCGAACCGCCGCTGCTCTGACCGTCCACCCCGAATTCTCCGTCCAAGCTGTTCACCGTATTGCTCATCTTCATCACTTCGATTCCATTCACTATGGCATTCATGTCGCCGCTATCTGGTTGTGCCGGACCCACCTGAATTGATAGCCCCTGCCCCATCAGCGACGCGTTCACCACAATGTCTTTGTAAAACGGCGTCGTTAATGCTCCGGTTAGGGAGGACAAATCGAGGCTAGCAATCGCCATCTTCTGGTTTACGTATACATTGAAGTAGAGCTGGTTGAGACTTTTGCTTACGATGTCGCAGAAATGGAGTCTTATGAGGTAACTGAAAGCAGTATCCACGTCGAATTTCCACGACACGTTGAAATTGGCTTGGTTCACTTGTGCGTCGGCCATTTCTGTTGCTGATGAGTATACGGTTTGTGGGGCTATTAAAGGAGACATGGTGGGTTGGTTTTCGGGGAATTTAATGACGTTCGGGGCTACCGAAACACTTTTCGCCACGTCCTTGTTCTTGAGAAAACTCTCATCTGGGACCCAAGTTCTTCCCAGACTGTCGTTCGCGGATGTGATTAGAGGGCCTCCATTGTTGACTCTGTAAACAGCTTGGAAGGCGTAGTTTGTGAGGCCTGAGAATTCACCAACAGGGAAGAGAGCCGATCCTGTGTCGGAAATCAAACTGTCCGGGGCTGAAACAACTTCGATGGCATTGATGAAAGCAGCTGAATTCTTGAGGGGCGTGAAGGTTAAGGACATGAGACTGTCGGTTGCATTGATGAGGTACTCTTTAACAATAGGATTTTCGCTGTTGTTGAAGTTAAAACTATGAAGCAGAACAAATTTTTCTGTCTTAACAGAGAAAGTGGCCTTCTGGAGATCAAAAACATCAGTTTTGACAGGGTAGAAATGAAGACGAACCCAATGAAAACCAGGTTCGCTCAAATGGAAAGAGTACTTAGCTTCCTGCTTGAAGATTCTGCAATTAGAATAAATAGGGGAAGAAACGCTAGCTTGACCATCGTTGGCTTTATACTCATCACTGGCATTCAAGTACGTTTGAGATTCTGCATCAGATTTGAACATTCGTCCGTCGGGGAGGGTGGCCGGAGAATCAGCACCACAATCAATGAGGATATTGTCTTTTGGGGAGAATCTGGAGGAGGTGGTGGCGGGTTGTGAGCAAGCCGGGGTTAAGGAGGAAGATAAAGCCAAGAGAATGAGGAAGAGGAGGGTGGTGGGTGAAGCCATGGATAATGAAGAAGAGGATAGAAATTGAAAAGGATGGGGGCTTGAATTGCTGGGTTTTTTTTCTATCTTCTCCATGATCAAACCTCCTGGGGTGTGAGGAGGTTTGAGGTTAGAAAAAGGGAAAGCAAAACAAGCCTGAAAAAGGGTGTATTCACATTCCCTATAATGGTTTTGTCTCTCTCTCACACAGGATTTTTCTATTTTCTTCAAGTTTTTGGTAAGGAAGGAGGATGACAGATTTGGGAAGAGTTTGATTCCCCAATAATCAGGCGCCGAATTTGGGCTGGGAGCTTTTTGGTCCCTTGGAATTTCTGTTGCGTTCTTGTGCCCTCTTGCAACAGTTAAAATTGGTTAATTTGATTTTGGTTTGAACGAGTCAAAACACTTTTTCTTCCTCATTCCCTCCCTCGACAGCTAACTCTTGCTGAGGTTGTCTTTATTTATTTGTATTTGGTTGCACTTCACAGAACCTGCCATGCACGAATACAAATGAACCACCGACTGTCTTTAAGATTTTCTTTCGTTTTCTTTGGTCATGGTGTTTTATCCACTTTTATGAGCAAATCTTTGTTTTATTTATTTATTAAACTAATTTTTTGTTGATTGCACAAGGTTAGGGGAAGCATATTCTTGTTTTGCATTTTTAGATATGTACTATAATTGTCAATTATTTTTACTTTATAATTTTATCAATTAAAACACTATTTTTCATTTAAAAAGTCTACATTCCGCATTCCGCAATGAGAAAAGTTTATGCACTTCTTTGAAAAAAGAAAGTTAATTTTCTTTTTTTGTATTGAAAAATCCTGGTGAAATTGTGAAATCTTGCTCATTTTTTGGTAAGATAATCCAAATTAAATGTAAACAAGACAAGAGTTTGAATTTTTAATTTTAATGCTTTATTTTGAATATAAAATAAGTAATTGAACAAAATTACGTTTTCAAACTACTCAGTTAAAAATAATAATTAATAATTTTAATTAAAAATGAAAAAAGAAATTAACATCTAAATCGTTGAAATAAAATCTAAACATCTAAAGCGAGTGACATAATAAGGTAAGGGGATTACATCTCTCTGCTCCAGAGCAGTGAGTTTAATAGTCTTATTGAGTGATAGTAATATAACAGTGAACTTGTCAGGTAACAATGTGATCATCCAAATTCTAGTCACTTCCACTGTAATGAATCTAGAGTCTGTCGATGAATCAGCTTGTCTCCAGCTGCCACAATATTAAAACCTGGAATACGTCCAATCCTTGAAATGGTGAGGTTTTAATATCCAAATGAGAAGATCACCAAAAGAAACTGAGATAGCAAGTGCATACTTCTTGCAGGTGAAAATGGAGAAGCTTCCCAAAGAAGTTGATTTCCCTTCCAATCAGTTATGACGCCTCCAGCGCCTTCTATGACAGGTACCAATGCAAGAAAATCGTATGGCTGAAATAAACAGTTTAGCCATTGAGATTAGTGGGTTTTCTTTCTCAGAACTGCATAACCTTGTCATGTCTCTATAGGGTTAATAGACTCTCCAAAGTCAAACATTGAGTCCCCAGAATGCATATTACCTTCAGGCCAGACTCAACAACGAGATCCACAAAGCCAGAAGCCAGAAGAGCATAGGCGTAACAGTCACAGCCGTATAATGGAATTTTAACCTGAAATTAGGAGAGTACTAATTAGGAACAACTAACTGCCAATAATATAGAGTTCTTCCCATAACTTTCCTGTTATGATATATAAGCATCCTGTCTAGCGAGTAAGGTTAAACATATGAAGAGAACTCTGTGATAATGGAAAACATGTGAGCAAGTAAACCAGTGGAAGAGAAACTGCTAAAGCTCAGACCCCATCATAAGCTATCAGCTTTGCATATTTTTACAATTGTACAAAGTGAAACTTGCAGTACAAGTTACTCAAGCTCTTGTGTGATATAAGAATATCATTCTCTGGTGATAGGGTTGGATTCGTGTGTGTCATCCCTGCTTATCTTGCACATAATTAAGACCTGTGCAATCAAATGATTCATTGAAGTCCAAGGCATCACTTTTGTTACAAAAGAGGCAGAAATGAATTATATGGAAATATTCTTCTTTAATGACGCCACATGTTCTCATGACCTGTATGTTAAAAATACAGCAGAAATGCAACCGACCTTGCTTCTAACACGGGTAAATGCCTCCTCTGCATCTCCACTAAATAGATGGGGGCTTGTGGTGTACCTAAGTGAGGGGGAAAAATTATATTGAGACTTGTAAACCCATACTTACCATGTTAAAAAAAAGGGCATATGATGAAAAAAAGGCCAAGTCTTCCTTTGTTTCTTGCCAGCACGACATTCTAATCTTTTTGCCAGTCAAGAAATCTTCCACAAGAAGTACACTAAAGAAACAAAAGAAGACAGCATACATGTATGCTCGAGAAAGAGTATCACAAGTACGTGTGGACACTACTTGTCCGTTCAATGTAGTTCCTTTGCCCCTTATCCCTATCCATCTTTCTCTCAACACAGGTTGATCAATTATGCCCAGGATCTGATAAAAGGAAACCAAACTAAGATTATCACTCAAATAAGTGAAGATGACAACAAAATTATTTACATTGTCATATTCAAATCTGCATATCACTTAATATTTGTATCCAGATACGGACACCACCCAGAAAGAGTCATGTTGATAAGAGTGCAACCAAATGGCTATTTAAAATACTGAAGAAACGAGGACGATAAAAAATGAAAATTTTCAATAATTTATAATGCAGTATAGGGGCAGAGTAGGAAAAAATTTCCATGTACGCAATCAGGTGGCGAGAGATCCTTACTGGTCTGTCATTTTGCAGAAGCGCAATGAGGGTACCAAATAATGGTTTCCCTAAAATACAAACAAAACAAAGTGACTCTGAAATTGCAAGGTTCTAACCCAATCATAAACAAAAAATTAACAGCAGTGGAAGAAAATTACCAGTGATAAAGCTCTTTGTCCCGTCTATGGGATCTAAAACCCAAACATACTCTGCACTTTTTTCTCTACACTTCCAGCCTTTTTCCTCTCCATAACTGCAATTTTTATGGAAAATCCAGACAAAAAAATATAATAAAAAATTCTTTGACAAATCATGTTCTTCTTCACTTTATAAGAAATAGAAAAAACAATTTATATACTTACATTCCATGAGAAGGAAAATTCTCTGATATGATTGAAATCATAGTCTCCTCAGCAGATTGGTCGGCGATTGTTACTGGACCTGCAATACTAAGTGTAAGGAAACCATATCCATGAAATCAAACCCACGAAATATGTATGCACTAGAAGTTCAAAGAGGTAAGCTTTTGATGATAGGAATTCAAAAAATAGTAATAATAATAACTTCGTCAGCTCAACCAAAATATTGAATCTTTCAAATTTTACCAGAGGAAAACACTATTATGGTTTGTACTGCATTTTCACCGTCATGTTTGAGCAATGTTGAAAGCATTTTAAAAATTAAAAATTAGCTTAAAACAAAAAAGATCCAGGACAAAATTAAAATGTTATTTATTTCTAGATATTGAAATGTCAAACTTCATTCAATTTATCTATTCTACCTTTTTTCAGACCAAAAGGACTCAAACGCTTAGCTCAATTGGTGAAAAGAAAGAATCAGCCTAATCAAAACAGAACCTATTTCCTCAGGGGGGAAAAGAGAGCAAAATCCTATATAGTAAATACTCAATTAAAAAACCGCTTGATTCTATCCGGACAAAACCTGAACAATCCCTTGCCATATCAAAACGAGAAAAAAAAAAAAATTCTACTTGATTACTCAATGAGTCCACCATTTCTCAGCAAACGAACAAAACTTAAATGGGAAGGACATGAAGAATCAATACAAAAACCAAAAACGAGATTCCGAACACATTCCATCGGAGACGTACTCGAATCATCCTTATCAAGAACTTCAAATTTATTCCTGAAATACTTGCGAATGATCTCTCCGGCGGCGTCAGCGACCTTGTTAGCAACGTCAACAAATCGATTAAGTTCGTTCTCAGAAGCCGCCGTAGCGCGGGTGTAGACTCCATTAGAGAGCAAAGAATCGGAGGCCATGACCCTAATCGAGAGAGAAGAATGTGAGACACTGACAATATTGGAGGGAAAACGATGATGCTTATGTAGTAGCTGGCTAGCTGCCCTGAACTCTGAACTTCTGTCACTGTAAACAGCCCACTCGGCTCGCAACGTTGGATTCAATATTGCTAATTGCTATTTTAAAATTTGATTATTATTTTTCATTAAATGAATGCATCTTGATCTTATTTCCGAGCCGCATGCAAAACCTTATCTTATTTTCACGAAGTATCCAGTATCTTGATATTATTTGTTTATATTGAGTATCTTAATTTTTAAAGTAATGAAACATTAGAGTGTTTGAATAGAAACCAAATCATGGTTTCAAAAATACTTTTAATAATTTACAAAATAAATATATAGAAGGGTTTGTCTCGTTTTGTGAAAAATGCTTTTTAGAAGCACTTTTGAGAGTTCTTAAAACAAGACTAGGATATTGGATGCATAAAAAAAAAAATCAGAATAATGGATGCATCAACGAGACGAAAGTGATGCACCTCTGTCTTATTAATTGAGAAATTTGAATTATACTAATAATAAAAACAGAGAATCATGTCCCAAAAAAATTAAAATAGAGATGGAAGCTGTTTTTTTTTTTTTTTTAGAACCTCAAATTTGCATAAATAAAGGAAACAAGAACCATGTGAGATGATAACCAAAGAACTTGGCGTGAGCTTTGGTTCTATTCTCGTGAAATATTAATCTTTAATTCAACCTCAGCTGCTTCCTATCTTCCAAACCAATCTTTTTTTTTTTTTTACACCCAACAATATGTTATTGACTCTTCTTATAAATTTGTGACGTGTTAGATAATAAGTAATTTAACAAAATATATTTAAAAAAATTAAAGACCTAGACATTATGACCCGTGAACAGCAGAACTTGTAAAATCAAAAAGCAGCATTATAGAATGGTGGAGTACGGTGTAAGCATCATTCGCTAATGCCTCTCAATTTTCTCACCAAGCCACTAAATTTACCATTTCTTTGGTTAACTAATCGAATACAGAGTCTTCTACTAATGAAGATACTAATTTATATGCCGTGGCCACTTGGTGGTATGATCACTGGCTAATTAACTAATCATTTATATTAATAAATAAGTGTTCAAGAAAATTAGTTAAAGACGAGGGAAGGTTTATTGTCGTTGAAGCGTCATTGGTTTTAGCTTCTGTAAGGGCAATGTTACGAAAAAATAGTAGAAAATGATTTTAATTTTAGATAATATACAAAATTCTCCCTAAAAATTAGTTTTGGACACTAGTAGATTCTTGTTTATGATATGCATAGTGTATCTTAAATGATTCATTTTTTTTATCACATCAAACTATCAAACTAAAGCCCACTAAATCTTTAGATGGGGTTTGCTGTGCACTTGCCAAAATTAACTTGACACACCAACAAGTATTAGTCCAAGTAGAAAAGATTTGGACATCTTAAATATTATATTCTGGGTGTGATTTTTAGGGCGGTGTGTATGGAAAAAATATTGTTCAGAGGGGTTCCCACTACGGTACCTGACAGTATCTAAGAGATTAGTTTCTTACCGTTTAAATGAGAAGATGCTCAAGGCAATTAAAAAAAAAATCAACTTGACACCTAAAAGGCTAAAACACACACAGAGAGGAGTGGCCACTTATAGCGGAAAGAATGACAACACATGAAAATTCTTACCTGATGTTGCGGACAAACCGAAGGACGTAAGAGAAGAGATATAATGAATAAATAAAAAGATACAACCTTCGTTTCTTAATATAAAACTTCGTTTGATTTATATTTAGTTATAAATATAAAATCTCAATCTGATTTGTTTTTTATATTTATGTATTTTTTCATAAGGTAGTACTTCTAATAATAACAGTTTTAACCAACACACTTGATTAACAATGGTATTTTAGGAAAGACAACACATATTTATTACAAATAACTAACTTAACTTATTTTTTTAATCTTTTTAAATTAATCAAATAGTTTTTATAATTAGAACTTAAATTTTTATTTAAAAAAGAAAAAGGCACACTGGGGATGGTGGAGTGCGCAGACGGACGTATGCGATGTTGGAGGTTGAGTCATCGTGCACAAACGGGTCGGGGTTCGTTGAATGTGGCTGCCTTTTCGCAATTTACAACAACTGGGGGCTTCCTCCTCATGTTTCATAATCGAACAATAGACCCACATCACATCACGTTACATCAAAGCCCCCCTAAGCATCATCCTTTTTTCCGTCCTTGTTGCGGCAATTTTTGTCTACAAGAATTATGTAATTGAAAATCATTATTAATAATAATTAGAAGTCTAATGACATTACTAAACTAATGCCTTCAATTAACTCTGTTGACGTACAAGAGAACCTAATTACCAACATAGAATCTGCTATGTTAAAAAAAAGCAAAAAAGAGTTAATATGATTTTTAATTTCTAAAATTTAATCTCATTTTGATTCTAATTCATAAAATTTGATTTCATTTAGTCTGTCTAAAATTTTTACTTTCAAATTTCAAGGATCAAAAACCAAAATGAAATCAAATTTTAAAAACTAAAAATTCTATTAACCCAAAAAAATAAGTGAACAAAAACATTGTACTAACAAAAACAATCAAATTTATGGATAAAATTGGAGTGCAAATTCGTAAAATTAAAAAAAAAAATCACACTCAAAACTTTTAACTAGTGAAATCCGCTACATATTAGTACCTCGAGTTCAACTGGAGGTAATATTGAATACTGATGATTATCATGATACTGATGCCACATAGTTGGCCCGTGACAAGCTCAAAGACTAACGGGCTGATCCTAAAAAGACCGACTTTTGACGGGTTGATATTTTTCCATCCCACCACTTTTTTTTTTTATTTTTTTGTGCCTTTTATTTTTTTAATAAAATTTATTATAATTCTTAAACACCTAAAATGAAATATGCATATAGAAATTATCATAAATAAAATATAAAATCCAAAATTCTAAACATTCCAAAATACTACTATAAACATACATAATACATCATCCTAAATGATTAAACATACATCCCAAATTAAAACATAACAAATCTAAATTAATAATAATACAAACACAATGTTACAAATCACTATCAAGTGTTCAACCATGAGCTACCATTCAATGTTGATATAATTCAAAGAGTGATATGAAGATATGAAATTATTTGGTTAAGCTTTATAAGTTGAATCACCTTCTTTTTGCTCAATTAACTTTGTCATAAGTAAAATTCATAATACAAAGTAAAAGATATATTACATTATGGTAATTTTAAATAGTAAGAATGAGATAAAAAAAAACTAAAAAAGTAAACATAATTATATTTGAGGGAAGAAAAAAATTTTAAAAAAAATAGACCAGCTCACCAACCCTGCGGGTTAGTCCATCACGGATTTAGTCTTGACAGTTATGTTCTCAAAAAATCCATTTTAAAACGAACCTAATTTTTATCAACCCAACCCACTACTTCTTGGCAGGTTGAGCTTGCGAACTCAACCCATATTACCGACTCTACCACATATTATGGTATTCCATCATACTGATGATATTGATAACTTACCCTGTAACTTTGTTCCATATCTAATACTCCTCCGGTCCTTAATATAGGACTCAATTCTTGAGTTGGTTTTGATCCTAAATATAAGACCTATTTCTCATTTTTTTTAATTTTTTCTAAATTACCCCTATGGATACTCCCTTAACCATAATCAAATAAAAAAGGGAGAAGGGGTATTAAGAAAGATGATTATGGTGTTTTAGGAAAAATGTGTCACTTTTCTTATAATTAACTAATTTACCTAACTTCCTTAATCTAATCAAATTAGTTAAATGGATCTTATATTAAGGACCGGAAGAGTACTAGTAAAATGCATTTGCACACGCATATTAAAAAAATGGCATAATTCAGGGGACCTACCAAAGAATTCAACAGTAGGCCCAATTATATTGCCAGCGAGATGATTCAACATGCAGTCAACAAGCAATTTAATTAAGTGGGTGATGCATACATGAAAAATGGGGGAAAAAAGCGTCGAATTCAGTCTGCTACAGGCAAAGCGTTAATGAAAACTGTTCATTACAAGCGAGCAACTTGTCAATACAAATAATTGCTATTTTGCCTAAAAATCATCGCCTCACACCAGAAGCTCGCCAAGGGCAAACGGCAAGCATCATCTATATATCATCAGCGCATTCCCGATTTAATTTGGGTGTGAATACTATATATCCATTCAATAAACTAGGCCATCTGTACAAAATAAGAACCCTGGTCTCAAAACAACATAACCTTCTATATTAAACCAATCCTGCACTTTTTCAACTTTTAGAAGGTAACTTCAGCCTCTGATCCTGTTGTAATCACAGATTGGAGCTCAAAATCAAAACTTAATAACATCCAGCCCTCCTCATAATCTTTTGTCTGGGGTTGGGGAGAAGATCAACACTGTAGCCTGCTTTAATAAGAGAAAGAAGAATAGGCATACATTAACGCGGGGGAAAAAACTGCAAAGTGCTTAGAATGTACAGATTGGGAATACTAAAGGTTAAATTTTAATTTCTGTTCCACATAAAACCAACCCCAGATAAAAATAATCTGCGTGTGCAATAGTTGCTTAACTACACAAGGAAATAAAAAGCACACCTTTAATAGTATGATGCTAATGTATGGCAGAAGGCAACGCTACGCATGCAATTTTGATTAGCTGAGGCAAGCAACAAAACGAAGACAAATCAACTTACCTCCTGAAGAGCCAAGAGGCATCGTTTTACTTGCTAGATTTAGACCAAAAGAAGCCCTTTTTTCTTGTAAGGGGATTATCTGACGAGTCTTTGCGACTCTTTGAACCAAATGAAAAGTGCCTCAGAAAGGGTTTCCCAGAGGAGTTTCTTCCACTGGAATTCAAGCGCATCCGAGAAACTTTATGTTGGTTCCCACCACCCTTGAAGTGATCAAACACGATTGAATCATCATCAGTGCCACTATCCACAACTCGATTCATGGACCTCTTGTTTCTAGCCTTAAACTCCATTCTAGCTTTCAGAGCTTTTTCAGACAACTTAAAAGTTTGTTTCTCACCCCAGGTGCAGACTGGGCAAGTTGGATCGTACTTGTTTATTTCAGGCGTCAAGCTCTCCAAGCATTCAGCATGATAAACATGTCCACAGACAAGAACAGCAACTACGGAAAGTTCATTACTTGCAATTATCTTTTGGGCGCTCCAGGAAGACCTCTCAGTTAAAAGCTTTGAGCAAACACAACATGTATGCACATCAGTGAGCGAAGCTGAAATCTGGCTACTGGTTCTAGCAAACTTTTCATCATCAAATCCAAAGGACTCACTGTCAAATGACCATCTTCCTCCATGGGAAGTACCCATTGGCTCAGAAAAGCCAGGTATAGACCAGCCATCAGAAGAACCACCTTGGGAGCACCTACGTGACTCATTGCTCCAAGAAGGAAACGCAGACCTTTCTTCTGAAGCAGGTAAGCTGCTTGGAGACTTGAATCCTGGGATTTGACCAGGAGAAACTTGCCGTAGTATTTGGTTTCCAGGAGAATGGCAGCGTTGCCTTAATAGTGCTGGACTTGCTGGAGATAGGTGACTTTGGAATGAAAGAGGAGACGCAAGAAAGGAGGTTGAAGGCATTGAAAATTGTGGTTTAGAGGGGGATGTGCTTGATCCCATAGGTGATTCTACTGACCCTTTCACCTACAATATAAATCATATATAGGAATATTGTCAAAGAGATCACGGACACTCAGCCGCATAAAAATGTAAAACAATAGAAAGTCAATTCGTTATCATAGCCTCACCTGCTCCATACTCCCATCCATGGAGACACTCCTTGAATTAGGTTGATCTGCCACACCCATAATTAACCATGTCAGAGAACTATAAATAACCATGTCAGAGATGAATCAACCGGTAAAGTGTATTAAAAATGCAAGCCAACAGTTTAAAACAAAAACAGACGATGTATGTCTCAGATCAAGATTGACATCTAGCAAAGCCCTATAGCAGAAAAGATATCACAGCATAAAAAACCCCTGTGGGCAGCCTAATTCTTTGAGACATTTAGGAATATGATTTACAAGGCCTGTTTTCTTTTCTTTCCTTTTCTTTTCCTTTTTTTTTTTTTAAGTGACCTCATCCGGCATCCTAGGTAGACCATCTTTCAGGTACATCAATGGCCTAGACTAATCCCGATTTGCTAATTTGTAGGCATCTCGAAAGGTGGAATAGCTGGCTAGGAGATTTGACGTTTTTCATACCCAAACAAGAATCAAACCCCCGACCTTAGTTAAGGGAGGATAAGCCCCTACCGCTCAACCACACGCCCCTGGTTTTTCTTTCCTTTTTTTTAAATACAAATTATGGGGATCGTTTTTGAGAGGATCGCATTCCTTCCCAGAAACACTCCACATCAACAAAAGATAGCAACTTCCAGAATTTTTACACATTTTTCTAATTTTCACTACTTTTTAATTCTTCTTTCCTCTCAACTAGATTTCCATCAATAACTAATTTCTACTTTTATCTATAATAATTTTCTTTCCCAAGGTTCAAAACATTGATTTTTTAATTACATTTTTAATTTACTCGATTCCATACAAAGGCTAGGTCTTCGCTTGCTCTTTCATGTCTCATTTAACCATATTTTATCAATACTTTATTTCACACACTTGATCCTTGTTTTTATACCATTGGGTTATCATGTAAAAAGACAGTAAAGTAAAATTAGATGTAATATCTTAGAAGTGTAAACAGTGTGTAAAAAGGTGTGCAATTAGTCTTCTAAATACTTTTATTCCTATTATCTGCTCCTTACATTTGACACACCTTTGGTAAGTATATACATGACGATGGAGGACTAGTACACACAATGACAAGACCGAAACTTACTAGCAACAGGAAAATTGAAGCCGCAGATGATAGTATATACTCAACCATTCTTGCAAAAGCAACTACCATAAAAACGAATACCTCCTTTCTAAGTTATCGATAGCAGTCAATGAGAGGATAATTTAAAATCAGAGGCACACTTAGAATTGACTCTTTGCCTAACACTCCTTCGATTTTTCAACACGAATAAATTAAAAACAGAGTCAAACTTATTAATTATTCTTATTCACTTGGTTGACATTCATCAAAACATCATGCAATATTTACTAAGTCTTGTTCATATAATATATGGTATCTTGCCGTGCTAAAGTACAAGAGTCAATATATCTATCTACAAAATAAAATCTATAGAAAACTGCATTATTCATAAGTCATGAATAGTACAGCTCACCTCAGATTCTAAGCAAAACATAGACCGACAATCTAGTTAACCTCAAATATCTTTAGTCAACTTCTTTCCGTACAACGGAAAAGGGATTATCCCATAGAAAACCATGCCAGTGTTCCAAAATATGGCAGCCTGATCGCATTACTACCAAAAAAGTTGTCCGATTTACTGAGTATTTGTTTTCTCCCATCAACTAACTCGTGTTATGAGCAACTCCTGCCTGAGAAAATATGCCTAACAGTCCATTTACGTTATAAATTATGGTCCTATTGCATTTTAAAGGTATCAATTGATTCTTCATTAGCTGCTAGCCCTATCTTAAGATACTCAAAAAAGAAACAATTTACAGCTATTTTACTTTGTAATTTCAGTTACATTTTGCATTATAAGGACTTTGTGACTATACAGCACCATATTTTAACCACCCTAGTTGCAAACATCAATTTTTTTCCCGTCAGTTCATTAGCACAAGCGTTGAAATATGTAAGAAAATACCACAATGCGTCCAAACCTGAATGTTACCCAAGCACATCACACTTATTTCATATTTCCTGCCCAAATTTGCAATTACAATCACCATTCCATCCAATAGGTTGGCATTTGATCTCATATTAAAGATAAATAGTTCAAAAATAAAGTGACAGATGCAAAATCCAATTATCAGTATCCACTCCAAGCAGGCGATAGCTTATCTTAAATTAAAAGAAGAATCCACAAAAGTTACCTGAAGTGAAAGTCCTTGCATGTTCAGCAGTTCCTTCTGAAATTGGTGATTTTTGCCCTCTATGACCTTCACAAGTCTGCAATGACAATCCATCATCTGACTTATATGCTGAGTCATTTTTGTCTTCTGATCCATCATTCTGGCTAACACCATCAGAAAGCCAATTTATAGAGGCATCTTCACCAGCCACACGTCTTCGATGGTCCCAACGAAAACTCCATGTTGGGGAGTAGCGATTGTTTCGATGTAAAATTTCATTAGCTGATCCACTTTGTCTGGTTTTATCTGTATCTTTGGAAGCAACACAACAAACAGCACCCATGCTCAAATATGCAACAATGTTAACCCTATTATATCAACACCACCAGTTGCATCACCAGATACAAATCTGCACCATTAACTTGTCAATACAGGTTTTCCCTGGAATGGTAATGACGTAAACATAAAATCAGTTGTAGATAATCGATAATATAACAGGAGCTGCAGTAACTGAAAGTCTGAAACACATTATTATTTTAATTCAAATTTTGACAAAGAAAAAACAACCGACCAAAAAATTCATCGTTCTACAGCTAGCAGTTTTTGTGGATTTGGATGTAATTCCCCCAGAACCTTACAGAAAGTGGAGACCAAAAAGGTTCAGAACCCAGAGAGTATATGTGGCCGATAGTGTGGGGGTAGTCACCAACACACGAGTTTCAAGTATCTTCCATTCCAAAAGGATTTTTTTTTTTTTGGGCCAAAGTTCCAAAAGGATGCTTCTAAACACACATCCCAAAAGAATATTAGCAAGCGAAAACAACTGCAAAAGCAATGTAACTCGACAGATTCATCTCCAGTGAACACAGAGTTCAACGAAGAAGATTATGTTGAATTGGATCACAACTCTACTATATAAACGCAAATCAACGTGGGGGAGCCTCATTGGAAAGCAAACATCATCCGCAAAAACCACAAATTTCAAGGAAAATTCAGAAAGGGACAGGCAACCTAATGAGTTACTCAAAGGGAACTAAGAGTGAGTAGTAATCAACCGGGGTAAAACACAACTAGCCCGAAATTTGAAGCTATTCAAAACCCCGATCCCAAATACATGCAGAAAACACGGAATTTACAGTAGAAACCACCAGAAAAAGAAAACGCTAAAAAGAAATAAAAAAATTTCTGTGCAAGAAAAGAAATTAAGGGGACCTTTCTTTCAGGAATTTGGTAATCGATATATACTTGAGTTTCCCCCGCAGATGATAGTAATACGAGTCTCTGAATACGAATACAGAAGAGCAAAGCTGACGTGACGAAGCCGCACCTTTCCTGAAAGCAAAGGAGAGAAAGCTTCTAGAGAGAGAAGGTGAGGAACAAAGGAGACTGTGCCCTTTGTTGCAGAGAGGGGAAGACGAGGAAGACAGGGATCGAAGGAAGGGAGAGGCTGTTTTGGATGGTCTTAACGCCGTTAGGAATTTGTTGGCGTGCTTGTTATTTTCGGTTCGGTTCGGCGTTGCCATTGAACATGACGAGCCTTCATTCGGTCAGGTACTTTTTTTATTATTCTTAATATAAAACTTATTTAACTACTTTAATTAGATTAAGACAGTTAAGTAAGTTAATTAATTATAAAAAATATGTCATGTTTTCTTTAAAACATAATAACCATCTTCCTTAATATCCTCCCTCATTCTTTTATTTGATTATAGTTGAGAGAGTATCCATAAAGGTAATTTAGAAAAAATTAATAAATATGATAAATAGGTCTTATATTTATTATCAAAATTAACTTAACAATTAAGTCTTATATTAAGGACAAGAGGAGTATTAAACTGTTTTTTGCCAGATTTATTATTAAACTATTTACACATATTTTTAAAAGTGGATTTGATATGTATACATTTGGCCAAAAATATCTATAAAACTTTAATTCATTTTATCTTTTAAATTTATAATTTTTTAAATGAAGACATTAATGAGTTTTTACTTTTATAAATTAATTATCTGACTAGGTATTATATATTTTAATACAAATATAATAGATATAAAATATTTTATATTATATGATTAACTTTTGTACATGATATATGTTGCTGAATATAATAAAATAGTAATAGAAATACAAACCATCTATATATTTATAGACAACATGATATTTATTATACTCACTCCTGATTTCATGGGCAAATTTGGTGTGTATATACTATCTCCGTTCTTACTTATAAGATCTCATTTATAAACTTAAAATATAAATACTCAAATTAGAGGAAAAAGGAAGATAGAGATATCAAAAAGGGCAAAGAAAAAGAAAAGGACGAGGGAGTAATATTGTTTTCTCTCTTATTTTTAATAAAAGTAATACTCCTCCGGTCCTTATTATAAGACCCAATTTGACTTTTTATTTGGTCCTAATTATAAGACCCAATCCATTTTGTCTCTTATATTTATGCATTTTTTTCCAAGATAATCCTTCTAATAATGATAGTTTTAGCCAATATACTTAATTAGCAAGGATATTTTAGGAATGACAACACTTATTTATTATAAATAACCAACTTAACTTACTTCCTTAATCTCCTCAAATAAGTCAATTGGGTCTTATAATTAGGACCGGAGGAGTAGCAATATTAAATACTCTACTTTTCATTCACATGGCTGTGTGCATCTTTTTCATGAATTCTCGTATATTATGAAATTGAAGCAAGATGCCAAGATATAATTAAATCTTAGTCCTCTTGTTTGATTGGTAAACAACTCAGCTAAAAGATTTTTGAACGCTTAAGGTGCGTGTATACATGTATGTGTGGGGTCATAACTAATTTAACATTATTCACTTTGTGAAACATTGAAAAAAAAAGAAGGTTTTAATAATTATTAATTCAAGTATGCTTTTCCTGCGGTGTTTGGAAATCATAAAAAAACATTTAAAAAAAAACTCTCATATAAGTAAAAACAAAATTCTTTTTACATATTTATTTCAAACTCTGTAAAATCACTTTTAAAAAACTAACCCAATATCCCCTTAATCTTCTTGTTGGAAAAAGTAAAAACTAATGCTTTTGTGTCTGTAGTTTTAAATTGGTGCGATTTAATCTTTATAATTCTATTACAGATATACAGTTGTAACTAAGTCTTTGAATTTGAACTTAATGGAACTCAATCTCATGATCTAACCATTTAACATATTAGCTCTTTATTTCGAAAAAATAAAATCACATATTTTATGAAGTTTGGAGACTAAATTTTTAAATTATTAAAATTATAGGAATTTTGAATTATACTAAAAGATAAATTCAAGACCAAAATCACAATCAAATCGAAACTTAAAAAAATGAAATTTTTTATTAAAAAAAAATAAAACTTTGGTCTGGTCAAATGACTCTTAGCTCTTCAAGAGAGTCTTATGGTTGAGCTAACGTATAATAAATTTATTTCAGACTTCAAGTGCTTCACAAGACCCACATTTTATTTATTAAAGACTCAAAAAGTCAAAAATAAAATCAACTTGGCCCAGAAAATGAGCATTTGACGACGAAGACGTTTCCAATCCCATAATAATAGTTAGGTAGTGACCTGAGTGGCTTAGACGCCGCCCCTTGACAAGTCAAAACGCAACTTATTTATTTTTCAGCAAACACACATTACACAATTGATAGGGAAAAATGACAAAAATACGTCCTTTATCCCAAGATAAAATTAATTTTTCAGTAAACGTACATATTTTAATGAATTTATTTTTTTAGAATTTTATTTTGGTTATTTTTTGAACTTTAATTTCTGTTTTAGTTTGATACTGTATCTTAATTGGCTGAGTGGGGTTTATATATAATTTGTGAATAAAAATAAATATAAATTAAAAATGAAATAGGTTTGGCACCGAAACAGACAAACAGTCAACTAATCCGCAGTTTGGCAAACGAATAAGGCCATTTGTTAAAGCTTTAAAAGAGTTTATAAAAGAAAATACTTAGTTTTCCAATCATACATAATCATATATCTTATTTTATTTTTATTTATATAAGTTTATAATAAAATAATAATATTTTAAAAATAAAGAATTACAAAACTTAATATAATAGATATAAAAAACGTATAATCTGTTTATAAATGATAGGTTTATTATATTTTTAATAATAATAATAATCAAATTCTTTCTTGATTTATTGATTTTTTGCGGCCTCCATATATTGGTTCACTGTAATTTTCGAAGTTCAGAATTTTCTCATCAGCATGCTCTAACTCTTCATTTCGAAAAATGGCAACAACAAAAAAACAGAATCCTAAAAAAATATCTTTGAATTTCAAAATTTCAAATAAGTCTTGTTAATTACACTTTAATAATAATTAACAATATTAGAAAAATAATAACACATTTTCTTAGTTATTCTTGATTTTGGATTTTGAAATTTCAAAGATTTTTTTTTTGGATCTTTCCCCAAAAAAAGATTTTATCACAGGATTTGATAACTTCATTTCCAAATGTCATCCTGTGTTGAGAATAATTTCTTTATTTGTTGATTATGCAATATAGATATAATAATAGATTTCATTTGACATGCAAAATTTATCACTATCTATTTCTATAATAATTACACATGTTATTAACTATTGAGTTGGGAAGATCATAATTAGAACTTTAAAAAATCCAAATTTATAATTTTGGAATCAAATTTTGATCAGAACATTAAAGTGGCGCGAACACAACTTTCTATACTGGCCTACATTTAAAGTCAAAAGATACACTGTGATATAATCACAAAGTAAAGTCTAATAAAAAATGTTAGTCTTTTTTTTTTACCAGAAAAAAATGTTAGTCTTTTACAATCTCATTAAAAGAGACGTCTATATTTAATGTCCATCAATATTTTGAATATACTTGACAAAAGAAAAACACTGATGCAAGTCCAAACCAATGAGATATAGGGCCTACTATTTTTGCCAATGGCAACATATCCTTGGGGTTTTTACCTAATTGATAATTACTGTAAAATACAAAGCCCGTTTTCTCTTTTCTTTTTAAGCAGAACGTGAATGGTGAACTTCTCCACGCCCCATCACCTAGTGACCTCATCTTTTAGCACATGGTTGAAACTGTCATTTTCTTTCTTCATTAATTTTCTATCCCGGTGTGAATAAACTAATTAATTTTATACCATTAATATATATTAAATATACAAAATAGAGAACTACAAGGATGGATCCAGCCAGGGCTCCTGAAAACACAGAAGACCCGTTTTAATTATATATGTGTGTGTGTGTGTGTGTGTATAATTTGAAGTATAGCATATAAGCTATTGCGTAGAATATACCCTGGCGAGAGTGCCTTCTTAATCAATGATACGCCTTTACATTTCTATTTTGTGTGCATGTACTTATTATATCATATACATTCATTGTATTTTTATGCGTACCATATGATTTTATCGGATATTGAAGTTTTAATTGTTTTTTAGGACCAGGGAATGAGTAATATACTACCTCCAGTCTTAATTATAAGAGCTAGTTAACTAATTTGAGGAGATTAAGGAAATAAGTTAAGTTAGTTATTATATCCTTACTAATCAAATGTGTTGGCTAGAACTATTATTATTAAAAAGACTACCTGAGAAAAAAATACATAAATATGATAGACAAAATGGGTTAAAGTCTTATAATTAGGATTAAAACAAAAGTCAAACGAGGTTTTATATTAAAGACCGGAGATAGTAGCTTGCATCCGGTTCCTTTTTTTTTTTTTTTAAAAAAAAAGACTTTGGGTTATCTAAACATAGGATTATATTGGGGCCTTTTGATTACTTGCAAAGTGGTTGACAGAAATAAATATAACGTAAACTAATAGGCATGGCCATTGTTTTAGTATACTTCAAACAAGAATTATATTATAATGTAACCATCTTCCATTGCGATTTTAGGCGTAAAGAGGATTACTATATTGGATGCAATTAGGCTTGACATCACAACAAACTGATTACCACGTAAAAGCAAAACCAAAACACACATACAGAGAGTGTGTTTATGCAAGTGCTTTTCCACTACATTACTTTTTATATATACAATGCATGCGACCAAAGAAGCATATACTAGCGTTCAATTTGGTTCTAAATATAAGACTCTAAAATCTACTTTGTCTCTTATATTTATCTATTTTTTCACAATGTACCTCTTGTTTGCACATGTTAAAAGTTCCGTCAAATAGTAGTTCAAATTAATACACATGAATAATAAGGGTATTATAATAAAGACAACACATATTTATTACAAATAACTAACTTAACTAATTTTTTTATTTTTTTTAAAATTAGTGAACTGGATCTTATGTTAAGGATCACAAGTAATATGTGTGTGTATTTGGCTTTTTTTTTTTCATTTGAAAAAAAAATCCACTCAACCATAACAAATGTGGAGTGATATTGGTCTAGATCATCAAATTTAATATCCGCGTTGTTTAGAGCACAAGCATAAACCATGCCACAAAACTTATATAACATAACACATACCTCTCTAAATACATATGCATATATTTATATTAAACTGTTAGGGTTCACAACATATATGATAACAACACATACCTCATGATAACGTAACCAAGTATACTGTATATTTGTATATATTACATAAATACGATAGTAGGGATGGATTATTTATGATATATATATATATATATTGGTATGATCCCATCATAACCCTCCCTCCCTCCCTCCCTCCCTCCCTCTCTATATTTATATGAAGAGAGAGGTCAAGTAATTAATTACTATTAGGAATGAGCTTGGAAGGAGGCTTAGAAAGAGTTGGAGAAGGATCGTATCTTCCATAGTCTCTTGTATTTGCCCTCAGCAGCCTCTCGTGCATCACGCTCTCTTCCTCCTTTCCCACCTCCTACACCAAATATATATACACATATATTATTCAATTCCATTAATTAATTTTAACTATATATATATATCTATTATACACAAACCAATTAATAATATCAATATACATATATATATGCCCTTCCAGTTTTCAGTATTATCTATATACATGGCATTGGTTGCTCATGGTTTATGCGCCATACTGTCAGGTGGCACGCCTCAAAAGTGTGAGAGAGATCTATATGATCATTTGTGTCAAGGGGAAAAGGGGGGGGGGGGGGAGGGGCGACTTTAGTAACCCATTTATCCGTTGAAGGGTTTTGGCCCGGAGCCACAAGTGGAATTACTTGATCGATGATCATTTAAAAAGACTGTAAGTGAGATGCATGAAGAGGTTGATGATGATGACAATGTTGACAGATGAAACCTAACTAGCTAGTTATCTGTGCTGTGGGTTTTCTTCTTCAGTTCGTTCTTGAACCACAAACTTATCAGAAACAATGATCGAGACAAAGGATTTTCAGACACTTACCTCTTCTTGAACATCCACATCTGCAGGCAACTTACTGACAAACTTTGTTCTTCGACCTGCAAATCCATGAAGCAAAACAAAACTGCGAGCTTATATATATGGTTCGAGAACGAAACATACATACATATAGATATACATACACACATGTCAAGTATCAAAGAGTCAATAAGGTTCACATGTGCTCTGCACTAAGCAACTCAAAAGATGGAATCAAGCTCAAATCCCTAAAATGTACATTAAATTTAACTATTTCCACATGCAAGCACTTAGTTTTAGGTAGCTTTCTCTGGCAACGTGGCTAGGGTTTTTTTGGCACCAAATAAGTCCTCAAGAGATCAGAAAAACTTCCAACAAAAAAAGAAAAAAAACACACCAACCTGCAAAAGTAGCAGTGAAAAGTGACAGAGAAATGAGCAGAAAGATGGTGAACTTCTTGAGAAGCACGAGACTACCCATTATCTCTTAGAAAAAAGAAAACTAAGCAGGCCAAGTTATTATGATATGATGCTTCACTGTCTGTATATTTAGCAGGAAACTATAAATTTGGCTAGAGATGGGTAGTGTGGTGTCGAAGAAAGAATTGAAGAAAATTGACAGTTATATTAAAGAAAGCAAACTTTCTGTTCTCTTGAGCAAGGAATTCAAACACAAAAAGGTAAAAAGTGACCACTTTCCCTTTGTTGGGGCACTAAGTCTAAGAAGTTAGTGGAATGCCATAAACTTGATTAATCAATTAATCAATTCATTATAGGACCATAGTTGAAATCTGACCCCTTAGTGGAAAATTATTGGAGTTTCCTTCACGCATGCTTTACAACAAAATTATATTTTCCTGGATACCTAACTCATATTATATTAATTTAATTTGTACCAAACGACCTTTGCTACTTGAAATACAAATATCCCTGAAAACGAATTAATTAATTCATTGATTGATTGATGGATCCACTTGCTTGACTTCTCATCACGACTAAATAGTGCAGAAAAATTTGTAGGTTAAAGCTTATAAACAAAAACATAAATATATAGCTAAATCGAATATTGAATCATAAATATGTATTAAATAATTTTTAACCAAAATTCATTCTTAAATAGTTACTCGTTGACTCATACACACGCACACACTTGACTACATTTTGTCATAAATCAAATTCTCTCAATAAGCTATACTGAATTAATTAATTAATTATTGAAGAGTCGGGTAAATCAATCTGATATCTCTGTGGCTTTGAATTATATACGTACATTATAATTGAAAATAATTGTTCATAATTGACTCAACCTATTAACTTTTTCATAATCTAGCTAATTAGAAGCCTACCATTAAAGTATTTATGACATGGATAGGGATATGACTTTCTCGCTCAGGGATTGAGATGAATAGGTAAGGGCATATACATATTGCATGGTTGGGCTCAAAAGGAGACAACGTAGGTATAAGACACATTAATATAATTTTAATATCTCGGAATGACTAGTGGTATCAATAAGCCTAAAAGACAGCGACAGCAAATGAGAGGACTTTGGTGGAGAATAGAAGAGAAGCACTGCCTGAGGTTAAAATGTATATTAAATATGTGTGCCCTTTATCTTTAACCCATTTTTTCTGCAAAAGTGCTTTTGGGATCCATGTTCACATGCTCCATCCCTTACTTGAAGAAGCATTATCCTGTCTCTCTCTCTCTCTCTCTGTCTCTCTCTCTCCATATATATATATATATATAAACTCAATCATTAATTAAATTGATCATCCTCACACCACTTTAACAATCTAGTCTCACACTATATGATTATACTCCTCCGGTCCTTAATATAGGACCCAATTGTTGAGTTAGTTTTGGTCCTAAATATAAGACTCATTTATCATATTTATCAATTTTCTCTAAATCACCCCTATGGATACTCCCTCAACCATAATCAAGTAGAAGAGGGAGAGGGGATATTAAGAAAGATGATTATGGTATTTTAGAAAAAACGTGTCACGTTTCTTATAATTAACTAACTTACCTAACTTCCTTAATCTAATCAAATTAGTTAAATGGGTCTTATATTAAGGACCGGAGGAGTATATGCTTTCATCAAACTGATAGGATCATAGTGGAAGGTCATATATATGGTAGATTGCAAACCGAATTTCTCATACATATCTATAATAATGAATATGCATGACACCGTTGTGTTCTTATATATAAGGTAGAGAGATAATAAATTTTTTATCACTGATTTTCCTCCTTACCTCTTATTAAATGGGAGTGTATAAAGCGTGTGTCATAAGGGCAAAGTTACAAACTTATTAAACCTCCATATAAGAACTAATAAGTTTTCGGTGAAATATATTAGAAATGATCGTAGAGGTATCTTTGAATAGATCATAGTAATCCCAGTACCAAACCCCTGCAGGTTACAATTTATTGTTGTCTTTTCTTTTTCCTTTTCTAAATTTATGAATCTCGTGAATGGATCAAGCAAGATCAGATATTGGCATCTTTTATATTCATTCACTGTTTGGCAGTCCACCCACAACAGGATTGATGGAAGTGAGAGACAGGAAACTAAAGAGAGCGTTCAGACAATAATCGACAGTGTGTGTTTGTGTGTGTGAGAATTGTGCTCGTAGATGCAAAAAGAGAGGGTGGCCTCTTTTATTAGGTATGTAATGATTTAAAAGTGAGAATTGAATTAGCGAATATCTCTGAAACTATTTTAGTTATACATATGCACTCCAGAGATTAACCAGAATTACAAGTTTTTCATGTCATCTCTCTGCGCAATCAAAACACACATATAGAACTGGAAAGTTCAAGTTTTCAAATTAAATTCCGCGTGGAATATAATTTAGAAACTAAAATAAAAAAACTTTTGGAACCATCAGTCGATATAATCAGCAAGCAAACGAAATTCATAGCAAGATATATCATTCTCATCAAAATATTATAAAGCCTCAAACTCCATCTAATGTAGGAGGTCTCTAATAAGACTGAGATTTCGGATAAATTAATATTACTTATGGACTTCAATATAAGAGTTAGTTTGACTTTCATGTTAATCCTATATATAAGATCCTAATCCATTTTATCCCTCATACTTATTCATTTTTTCTAAGGTAACCCTTGTACCAGTTGCATATGTTAAATATTTCATCAAATGGTAGTTCTAGTTAATATAATATACATGATTAGTAAAGATATTTTAAGAAAAATAATACTTATTTATTCCAAATAACTAACTTAACTAGATTTTTTAATCTCTTAAACTAATCAACTAGTTCTTCTATTAAGGACCAGAAGTAATACCGTGGAGACTGAATTGGCATCAGTATGATGCGCTGGGAATCTTTAGCCACCTTTCTGGATATGATCGATCTTCTTTGCGATTGTTTATAATAATATTAATTGCTACTTTGTCACATTGCGCTTCCAAGTGGACGTTCTTCCTTTCTTATCATTATCACGAAGACACCGTCACCTTGTTTGCTTCTTCTATATATGGGGATTTCTTCTAAACCATTATTAAAGAAGCATTCAGTTTCCATCATTTTTAGGGGAGCAACTTTTGCTCCATTCAACAATGAACTGATTATATAAAACATTTCTAGGATAATTAAAAGGCACATCTTTTGGTAATTCACGCTGGTGTAAATGGGAAAAAAACTCTCATCGCTTAAATAAATGGTTGGGAGTTTGAATGTCAATTGTTGTTTACGTAAATAAGTACTCGGAAGATATCTTTGGCCAACAAGTACCGGGATGATTTGAGTTCTTTGTAGTGTGAATATTCTGATAATGAGCCAACAAAAAATTAAAATTAAACATAAGAGATTAGTCCCATGTACGTGTCGAATTGTATATATATTTGTGGAATTTCCCCTAGGAATAACATGTTTCATCGTCCAATAGAATAACTAACGAAAGAATTCACAACATGTCAATGTAATAAACTCATAGAGACTGCCAGACTCCTACCATGGAGAGATAACTATGATGAAGAAGCACCCTCTGGTTTTTGGTCACTTTGGTTCTTTTGGACAGCTTCATTGCGTAGACTGTTTTCTCTTGCGTATGCAGCCTTAGCACCCTGCATCAAAACTAAATGATTAGTTGATTCTTGTTAATCAAATACAGACAAATCAAGAGCAAATTATGATTAGAGGATAATGAAACTTTTGTTTCCTTAAGTTTGTCTAATTTATTATTTGGTTTTTGAAGTTTAATCTTTGTCAATTTAAGTCCCTAAAATTTCATAACCATACATAATTACATCACATCTGTGTTTATGATTATATGTCTTCAACCTAAATATTAAAATAAAAACCAATCACCTGATTCACAAGCACCTTCTGTTCAGATTCATTCTTGTAACGATATGATCCTCCAGCTTTTTTAAACCATAAGAACTAATTGTGTACGGTTATGAAATTAAACTTTAAGGATTTGATGAAATTAAACTTTCAGGACCAAATCAATAACTGAGGCAAACTTGAGAGACAAAAAATTTTGGTAATTCTATGATTAATTAGTTGGCAACACTTACTTGGAAAATGGTTCCTAACTTTTTCAACCCTCTAGCCCGTAGCCTTAAAACATCTCTGCTGGCACTAGGATCTTTAAGAACCTGAGCCAGAAACAAGTGAAGTATCATTTTTTTAAAAGTCTTGCAATTAAAGTAAAAACTAGAGAAGGATAAAAGAATAAAGAAAGATATATGCAGAAGTAAATTAAGAATGTAAAAAAAAAGAAAAAAAAGAAAGACGTGATGTAAATGATCTGAGTACAACATATGTTGTGGCTTGGAAGTTTTCGGTATTAATCAATATGATAAAAATTGTCAATTAAGCTACAGAAAACAAACGGTGATAAAACATACAGCTAGGCAGACATGTGAGAGAGTTGTTTCAATATCAACCACGTTGATCTGCCAAAGGGAATGAATCATGGCATCCTTCTTATCTTCTATCGCTTTCTCCAAGTTTTCGTCTTTGTTTTCTCCTCCTTGGTTTAGCCTCTTCAGCTCTTCTTGGATTTGAATCAAGTTCACAGCACCTAATTAATTCTCAAGTATATATATGTATACATATCAGTGTCATTACTTGAAAGTTTTCCAACATCATGAAGCCTCCAATCCATGAAGTAATCCTTTTTCGGATGACATATCCAAATATAGTGTCTAGTCTAGCGAGTACCTGAAGCAGCCATGACTTGTGACTTGATCTTGTGTCCTTTGTCTCTTACCCACTCTGCTAAAAAAGGTACTCTCATATATCGGTTATCCTTTCCAATTTCTTTTGCAGCTTTTCGCGTGTAAATATACCCAATTGTGTGTAGCATGGCCTCTCCAAAAGCTGGAATAGCGTCATATATTACTAAACAAATAAATCCTAAGCATAGAACCAGTACATAACACTTAAAAAGGAAGTTCATCGCCCAAGATACTGTGATTTGTTTCATTTTCTTTCTTTATTTTTTTTATCGAATGTCTCACTTTCTAAATTATTAATAATTTAGAGCGATTAATTAGTATTCTAAGATTATTGCTCACAATTAAGGCACAAGCACGCCTTCTGCAATCAAGACATGATATTCTCATAAAAGATATCTTTCATTAAGAGATATTAATTAGTATCAGACTTTCACTCAAGAAACATATTTAAACATCCTGCATATTGGTAAATCATGATATATATATATATATATATATATATTTCTATAAGTCTTACAGCTTTCGAAGTTCAATTAAAATTTTTGTAAATGAAATAAATCCAAACCTTATATTGCACCAGAAATTGGTGACATAGTACTCATTTTAGGTTGAAACAGAAATTTTGATTAATCAAATTGAAAAGAATCTATAGCAACAAAGACCAGGACTATTATCTTCAGGCCCTTCCATGATTGATAACTAAACAAGCGCATTTTGGAGCAGACAAGAAAAAAAAAATCATAATGAATAAGAGCCTTGGCATGTAAAATGGAATGAAATAAAAAGAGAGAGAAAGAACAATATGCCTTAAAAAAAACTACTAAAATATAAAGAGAGATAAAAATTTTATGTTGAAAAAAAAAAATTCCCCGTTTTTCCTTTTAATTGTCAAATCAAACATGCCATAATGCCAAAAACCCAAACCTCCAAATTGCTTGTGGTATCTTCGAAACTCCATTGATACTAATCCCCCAGTTGGTTAGCAAATTAAATATTATTTGGGCCAAGAATCGAGATATTTAATTTTTATGATACATTTGTTATTCTTATTTAGCAGTGATTTATCCCAAACGGACATTTTTCATCTATAATTTTCTTTTTTTATATTCTCTATTCTATTCTACCTCTGCCAAGAGAGAAGAGCATAGTTAGTACCGGCTTGTGAAAGTTGGGCTGCTTCTGAATTTGCCCATGTTGTAAATTCTTCTGTTTTACCATCGACAAAGGGTTGGAGGTGATGTATAAGAGCGGTTATAAGTTTTTCTTCCCTATCTTTCTGCCATGCCTACGTACGGATCCAAATTACAGCAGTTCAGCAGTTAATAACAGGAAGTGGGAAGCAGAAACTGTATGAGATACCAAAGAGAGAGGGGGAGAGATCGAAGTTTACTTTTATCTTCTCTTGAATTATTAGCTTACGAACTTCGGGGTCTTGTAGGTCTTCCTCAACTTCTATGGATGCTAGAGAAGCCAATGCAAGTTGCCCTATATATTCTTCAAAACATTCACTCCCAAACAGCATCCCAAATACAGCTGTAGGGTCTAACATGGATTCTCTGCCAACCAAAATGTTCCGTATATATTATTCACTTTCTCAATCGACACATATATAAATACGTAGTTGGTTTAGCAAGAGACAACAGGAAAAATCAGAGGGAGATCATCAAAGTATAAACATTGTATAAGTAGTACTCTAAAATCATGACTTTATGGCTTCAACTGCAGAGACAGAATTTCATGAAATGATGGAGATCATAACCAAACAGATTTTAACTTCTTTTTTCAGTTATGTGTGTGTGTGTGAGTGTGAGGTTGTATGTAAACTTACTGTGGTACTCCTGACTTTCCGTGCTTATCATATGCTTCACGCTTTGCAGGATCACTTAAGACCTGGTACGCCTCACCAAGTTGCTGTGCACAGATACCATACAGGACACATTCCATGAAAAGGAAATTGAAAGAGAAAACACGAAATGTCTTGAGCTTTTTTTTTTTTTTAACCACATTCAAGACAACTGAAAGAAGAAACCAGAGATAAAAGAATGATGGGCAAGAAATTTTATGACAGATTCATGTTCGGACACAAAAACCAACCAGGAATGATAAATAATACTTCATAGAGTACGACATTGTATCATGAAGGGCAATGAATTCAAAATCCGCATCAAACCATTCACTCCTCAACGTGCTCACCTGAAAATTCTTGGCAGCTGTGGGATCCCCAGGATTCTTATCAGGGTGAACTATCCTTGCCTGAAGAAAAGAAAGAAAAGTTGTCAGCAGCCTAGCTCAATCATAAACACAAGACCAGAGGTCCATGTACATCTAAGATGTCGGCAACTACGTTCTATCTGACAAATTAAACAAATTTATGCGACGAATAAGACCACTATGCAAGTGTAAGAAATCGTTCCAAATGATACGTGATTCAGTTGAAAACATAATCATCTAACGTATTCAGGGGCGTACGTCAGGGAGGTACAATGCAGATTAGCTGCATGGCAAGATCAAGTTAAACAAATGCACTGGTACAAATTGAACGTTCACAACACACCTTTCAGATTAATTAATTCCAAAATATAAACACAAAATTAAGCTCAGAAGCATCGTCAAATGTGAGTTCGTTCGGCTCCCATTTATGCTTTCAGAATTCAGGAAAGGAAACATATTAAGCATAGATGGAGAAGGATTTACCTTGATATAATAGGCCTTCTTGATCTCAGCAGAGGAGGCATCAACGTCGACGCCTAATGTATCGTAGTACGTAGTGTCCTTCACCATAGCTGGATGATATCCGAATCACAATTCCAATCTCTCGAATAAGTAATTTGTGAAAACACAATCACCCGGTTATTACGACAACGATTTGATACACGCTTGCAAGCGAAACATTCCAAATGGTGAAAACCCTCAAGACGAACGCGAACGAAGTAAATTGAGTCGCTTTTGTGATTTCCTTCTTTCTTTGGAGTCGAAGGTATAACGTAATTCTCCTAACGACGAGAAACTTGTTTCGCTCTTTATTACTCCTCTGGTGATCACGGGACGGGAAGGGAGAAGGTGTTTTTTATCTTATTCATCACTTCATTTCGTTATATCTTTAGCGTTGATGTATTATTTCAAATCAGAATAAAGTTAAAAATTTATTATATTTTATTGAAAAATTAATACATTTTAAAAAAAATTTAACTATATGAAATATGTTATATTTTAATGGATTATAAGCTTGGGTTTTTGAGAAAAATATTTTCTAAGAAAAATACCTAAATAAGAGTGTGTTTGGGATCACGGTGAGGGCCCTCAAACTAACTTATCCACCGGTAAAAGCTGAAAAAAGTGACTTCTTGTTTAAAAGAAATGTTTGGATCCATCGTGAAGATAAATGGACTTATGCGGAAATGGACTTTTTTTTCATAAGCTGCTGCCTTCAGCTTCTCCGCTTTCAGCTTTTCCGTCTTCGTGCAGCTTCTCCACTACGCCCTTCGTGGGGCCCATGAGTGAGGGAGTGGAGAGAATACATTATGTGAGTTCTTTTTTTTTTTTTCAATCCAGCTAATTAGTTTTTAATATTAAAAAATTATTTTTTGAATAATAAAATCATTTTTTTAAAAATAAATTATTTATTCTTTAAAAAATAAATATTTTTATTTTTATAATTTTAATTTTAATTTTTCTCTAACAATTATCAAATTATAAATATATAAAATAAATATATATTGTTTAATAAAGTTTATATCCTTTTCAGTCATTTTACATTCAAACTTACTTTTACATTTATCATCCAAACAAGTTTCAACTTCTCAAACTGACTTTTTTCTAAAACCCAATCCAAACATAAATCACATTACCCTATCTGACTTTTACTCAATCTGACTTCTATAAAAGTCAGATTGAAAAAAAGTTACTTCTGCCACCGCTATCCCAAACACACCCTAAAACTTGTTTCTTTTTACGCGGCAAGCCCAAGCGCCACAAAAAAGGACAGACAGGATTAATTGGCCGATTGGGAAACTAAATACATCTTGAGCGTCCGTTGTTAAAAAAAATTATCCCATCTGTTCGTTGCTGATTAGCCTATCCATCCTCACGGTCACGGAGCTTGTTTTCATCCCCGTGGCCATTTTTGTGCGTACTTCTTCGTCCCCTCTCTACTAGCCCTCTACGGCGATACCGTATATTATTGATACTGATTTTATGCAACAGTAAGTAACGGTTTGCAACGGATTGTAACTGCCACTTACCACCATGCAGAGTTCTGCGAGCCCGCCCGCCACTTCACAGAGCGTGAGATAAGGCATTGCAGAACCTTGTTCGAAAATGGAGGTCAATACCATGTCCCAGGCTTTGCAACTTCACGCACGAGTTCTGAAATTAGGAAACACACAGACCAGCGAGTCCCAGAAAATTTTGTCCAATATCTTCACTTTTTCCGCCCTATCAGCCGCTGGAGATCTCAACCACGCTCGTCTCATCCTCAAATCCAATCCTTCCTTGAACTCTTACTTTTACAACACCATCATCCGAGCTTACTCTTGGAGCTCCGACCCCACCCATCCCTCACAAGCTCTCTCTCTTTTCCTCTCAATGCTCCATGGACCGTCCCATAACATGCCTGGACCTGATAAGTTTACTTTCCCCTTTGTACTCAAATGTTGTGTCCGTTTGAATCTCATCCCTCAAGGGGAACAGATCCATGGGTTGATTGCTAAAATGGGTTTGAGTTCGGATTTGCATATTGGGAATTCGTTGATTTATATGTATTCAGAGTTTGGGGAAGTGGGAAATGCATATGATATGTTTGATAGAATGTCTAAGAGAGATGTGGTGTCCTGGACTTCTATGATTGATGGCCTTGTTGACAATGATCGGCCTGCTGAAGCAATAAAGAAGTTTGAAGAAATGTTGGAAAGTGGGATTGAGGTGAATGATGCTACGGTTGTATCTGTTTTAAGAGCATGTTCTGAAATGGGAGCGTTAAGTGTGGGGAAGACAGTGCATAAAATTGTGAAGGAGAGGAAGCTTCATTATAAGGGTAATGTTATGACAGCGCTCCTCGATATGTACGCCAAATGCGGTTGTATAGAAAGTGCATGGCAGGTTTTTAATGGTGATGTCATGGACAGAGACGTTTTTGTTTGGACGGCAATGATTTCTGGCCTGGCTAGCCATGGAAAATGCAAGGAAGCTATTGACCTGTTTTATGAAATGGAAGCTTCAAAAATAAAACCTGATGAAAAGACAATGACCGCAGTTTTATCAGCATGTAGGAATGCGGGCTCGATTCCTCAATGTTACAAATTTTTTAGTAGCATACAAAAAAGATACGGTATAAGACCAACTATTCAGCACTACGGTTGCATTGTAGACCTCCTAGCCAGAGTAGGTCGTTTAAAAGAAGCCGAAGAGTTTATTAATAAAATGCCGATCAAACCTGATGCAATACTTTGGAGAACCCTGATATGGGCTTGTAATATTCATGGGGATACTACTAGAATTAAGCGTTTGATGAAACACCTTGGGTTACAAGAGATGGATGCAGATGATAGTGGAAGCTTCATACTTGCTAGTAATGTTTATGCATCAGAGGGAAAGTGGTGTAAAAAGGCGAAAACGAGGGAGTTGATGAAACAGAAAGGACTAGTAAAGCCAGCAGGATGTAGCAGGATTGAAGTTGAAGGTGTGATACATGAATTTCTGATGGGAGATTATAATCACTCTGAAGCAAAGAACATATATGTCAAATTAAATGACATGGTAGATAAATTGAGAAAAGAAGGGTATTATCCAAAAGTTTCTGAAGTCTTGCTTGAAGGAGATGATCAGGAAAAAGCCAATCAGCTGCTTCACCACAGTGAGAAACTTGCTCTTGCTTTTGGATTAATCAGAACAAGTCCGGGGTCTGAAATCCGAATCGTGAAAAATCTAAGGTCTTGTGATGACTGTCATGAATTTATGAAACTAGTCTCTAGGGTATACCAAAGAGATATCATAGTAAGAGACAGAATACGTTTTCATCATTTCAAAAATGGTGACTGCTCTTGCAAGAATTACTGGTAGCATTAAGATTGTTGTTAGATATTGGCAATTGATGTGCAATGAGATATTCAGAAGCATACAAGACACGGGAACTGCTAGTTTTGAGGCATAATTTGTCAATTGAAAAATGTATATATTTGAAATGTTCACTGGAATGCTGACTTAAAAGGAGAAACTCCTTTTCATTCTTTTACCTATCTTGCTTATTACTTTCTTTAGTGGGGAAAAAAGTCGTTGAACTATTTATTATTCCTGAGACTTGCTATTTATATGACTAATCTAAGAAGTCAGAAGAACAAGGATATAAGAAATGTGGCTTTATGGTGGAGAAATTATCTGGGAGTGCATTAAAATCTGCCACCTTTTCTGAACTGCAAATTAAAACATGCAACAGAATGAGACTGATAAGATTATTGCAAGGATGAATGGTGCAAGCATACCGAGATAAGGTTTGATCTTATTATTGTTATTGTTGTTGAACGGTGCAACCAGAACGCCCAAAGACTCTCTTTTGAAGTTGATACCCTTAACAATTTCTTGTGAGTCACCCTGCTTATGATTATACAGTTGGTATCCACTCTTTTTACTACTTTATGATGATAACTTGGGAAACCTATCGGAGATTTGCTCTTAAATTCTTCAAAAGCAAGGTGCATGTTCTGACAGAAATTTCCTACGTCAGAATTCTATGCTGTTTGCCTTAGTTTTGATGAAAAGTGACGTGGTTGATCATGTCTCTCATGTTTTTGGTTGGTTAGTAAACTAATCTGGACTGTGCTGTGCCTCTCATGCATTTTTGGAAACACTAATATGAATAGTCAAGGTTTGTAATGAATAATTAGTGATTGCAGTGATCAATGTGATTTTTTTACCGGCGTAACTGCAATTGGATAGAGAAATACTAATTGTTTTGTTTCTAGAATGACTTGTATGGGGAAATGAACTTGTTCCCATAACAGCAAGTCGTATGGGCTTTGTCAGTCTAAAGTACTCTTATTGGGCTCTGTGGGAGGGGAGGCCTGTCCATGAGTTGTTAAGTTTTCTTTTTTTGGACCGAAAGGAGATTTGTTAAGGTTGTATTGTGTTTGACCCAAAAAAATGGTTATTTGTAGCCCAAAAAAAGGCTATTTTGTGTTCAATAATACTTTATTTTGAATAGTTAGGGTTTTAATTAAAATATACAGATTATCTTTTATCATTTGAATAAGTGTGGATAAGACTTCACCCATCCTATTTCTTATCCTATCCATCCAGGATTAGTGTGGATTATTATATCTTAAATAGTCCTCCTTATCATTCTATAAATAGTCTTAGTGTTTCTTCATTTGTAAGATCCTTTAACAAATTAGACAATAAAGTGTTTTGAAGTCACTCTCTTTCAAGTTTTTCCACTCCCCTAGGTTTCTATTATCTCTAAATTGTTATTTTATGTGTCCTTCCCTCTTTCATCTTTATGATTTCTAAGGTTAGTGTTTATATGGGCCCAAAATAATAATAAATTAGTACTAAAGTTGATGGTTACCAGTTTGAATTTTTCTGCATAAATCTAGATGGTTAAAGAAATTGAACATTGTTTCTAGACTACCATCACCCCCTTTCCTCATAAAATTGCGAAAATTGCGGTTGTTTAGCAGCCAGGTTGGTTTTCTAAAATATCATGCCTGACAGTTTTTTTGGGTAAGAAAATTGTTAAGGACCCGAATTATAATTAATTAATTAATTAGCTAAAAAATTAGATATTAAATGGAAAAGATCATTCTATGAGACACAAAAATATAGAATTTAACCACAAGGAAAAAAAAAGAATAATTCATTTGAATAGGCCCCATATAATCCTCTTCATTTTATCACTGACCAGATGTGTGTAAAATAAATTTTACATAAAGTTATGCAATGCATGTTTTATAATACTTTCTCCAATCCTTAATATAAAACTTTATTTAACTTTTAGTTTGGTCTTAATTATAAGAATCCAATCCATTTTGTCTCTCATATTTATTTTTTTTTTGTCAAGGTAGTCCTTCTAATAATGGTCGTTCTAGCCAATAAACTTGATTAGCAATGATATTTTAGGAAAGACAACACCTATTACTTAACTTATTTTATTAATTTCCTCAAATTAGTTAACTAGCTCTTATAATTAGAACCAGAGGTAGTAATAAATTATGTCCATTTGCCCTTATTAATTAAAAGCCAAGGTGCATCAAGTCCCCAAACGTGCACCTCCCATTAGTTCACTCTCCCATTTTGAGTAGTGATTATATTTTATTTGACTACATTCACTAATGACCAACCCACCCACAACCTTTTATTTCTCTTTTAATATTTATCTCAACCCCTCTTCCATTCTTTTTTAAATAGTAATAATGATGATGATAATAAAATTCTAGATCAGTCTAGCACTAGCCTAATTGTGATCATTATAAGCTTATTCAATTAGATGCAAGCACAAACAAATAATTAAATGCCCAAAGTGACTGAACCATTGAAGAGCATGGGGGGTCACGTTGTGGCCTGCTTTCCGGTTAGAAAAATGTGGAAACTCAGCTTTTTATAACATGCAATCAAATCCCAAAACAAGACATCATGGGAGATTTCATCATCCTTGTCCCTCCTTCCTTTTCACATGTTAGCCCTAATTCATAATTTTTTTAGGTATATGTACCATACTTAGCTTTTTTTTTTTCTTGGCCCCTTGCCCTTTCTTCTTTCTTGTTTCTTAAGTAAAATAATTATTCTCAGGTCCACAATATTTGCCATATTATATATTAACCACACTAATAACAATGTATCAATTTTCTGGCAAGAAAAAACAATGTATCAGTATAAAATATAAAATTTATAACAAATCGCATTACATATAGGTCATAAATAGTATAACTTATTTTACAAGTTTTTTAACTTAAACAGACCACTCAATCAATCATTAAAAATTTATTGAAATTATATATGCATTTTTTATTTTTTACAATCTATTACATAATTTATTAATTTTTCAATATTTACGCAATTTCAGCTTAAAAGATCTTATAATTTTATCTAAATATTGTTTTAAATTTTCACATCCTTTCCATGTTTAGGGAATATTTTTTAAAAAAAAAACAGAGATTTATATAATTTATTTTTTAAAAAAAATAATATACGTTCTAAAAAGTAAAAACAAGGAGGAGATCATTATGAATTTAACCATATTCAAGATAATTTTATATTGATTTTTAAAAAGAAAGGATTGTTTGTCTAGTTGCAGTAAAATCTAGGGCAGGTATATGTAGTTTATTCAAAACAAAATATTATATCTTGAAACGGAACTTGGAGATAACTTCTATAATAAAGTAAAATATCACAAATGGTAAACAAGAAGTCTCAACTTCTTAAATTTCCACCATCTCTTCTCTCTCTCTCTCTTTTTAAATACAAATTTTACCTTCTTTTCACAGATCAACAAAATTAATTGATATCTTAAATTATCTTCTCTTGTTGATAAAAATTTAAAGCCGCCCCATCTTCCTATAAATATTATTCTTTAAATAATCTTCTCTCTCACACACCTTCTCTCAATTAGTTAAAAACAATATATTTTTAAAAGAAATTTTTATTAAAAAATAAATATATCAATTATTGTCTAAATTTTACCGAAAACCTTACAAATTCAATTTTCAAAATTTTCTAAGAATTATTGTCTAAGTACTAATTAGAATCAGAAGTAATATATCAAAAACATGATGGAGATGTACATTATACATGGAGATAACCCATTGGCTGCAATCCTTTTCTAAGGAAAACAAATAATCAGTACCAATAATTTGTATCCAACAGTTACATTCTACGTCTATCTTTTCTAGAAGACAACTATTAAACTATTCAACAGAAACTAAACAAACAGACAAAATAAGATCAAGGGCCATCTTTTTTCCTCCATCTCTGTCCCTTCAAGCATCATTTCAGATGCCGTGTTTCTGGACACTATTTTTATTCTTTATATATAAATATATATTAATTACCTCTCTTTATTTAAATAGTGGCCATTAGCAAGAAGGAATATGAGCTTATTGATTTTAGAGTGGAAAAAAGAATAGGAATAAAGGTAAATTCTGTATGAAAGTGACCAAATTGATATTAAAGAGAATATAATTTAAATAAAGAGAAATTGCAGAATCAGAAGTGATGGCTGAAGTTGAATTTGAGTGTGAAAAAAAAATTTTGAGAATGTAGATGGTTCAAACAATAATTCCAAATCTAATATCTGCTTTTTGGAAACTTTTTTGTGGCAAAAAAAAATGATTCCCTTATAATTTGGTGGCAACCCTCCATTTGATATCCAGTAATATTGTGCCAATTTAGTGAATATTTATCAATCAATCAGTATCTTTGGTGGGTCCCTTTGTTCTAACACGAGCTTCTTACTTTGCAACTTTGTAGAGAGATTATGGCATTATAGTACTGTAATAAATCAACTACCCAGAGATTTCCACATTATTGGAACAAAATTATCCATCACGTCATTTCCATTTAAACTAATCTACACTTTATTGGAAATAATTGGAATTGACTGTACCATGTTTCTTTTCGCATTAATGGGGGCTAGCTGTTTTACTTGTGATTAAGATTTAACATCAAATATTTATTAATAAGGTTTAGAGTTGTCATTAACAACCAAGGTGTAAAAAACAAAAAAATAGCACTCCTCCGATCCTAAATATAAAATTTTTATAAAAGTCTTATATTTATGAACGGAGCAGTACTACTTATGTAACCAAGAAAAA
This sequence comes from Neltuma alba, assembly GCF_004799145.2. Lineage (NCBI taxonomy): Eukaryota > Viridiplantae > Streptophyta > Magnoliopsida > Fabales > Fabaceae > Neltuma > Neltuma alba. The sequence continues at coordinate 43,507 of NW_021633532.1, forward strand.
TATTGCTACTTAATTAATGTCTTGATTGGAATTCTAATATTCTATTTTCAACTTAAATACATGCCATATTTCAAATTTTAAGATGTAATTATTATTTGTTTTTAATAATATTCTTGTCAAATAGATAGCACTGAATGGAGGAGGTTAATATTTAAAATAGGACCATATTTACGTTAAGTTTTTTATGTTTATTATGTCAAGTTTTCTTATCAACATAGTAATGTGTTCTATTTCTAAAATATTATTATTTAATTATAAATTCACATAAAAAAAGATATAACACTTGGCTATATGTGATTGGAGAATTTGACCTAATAATACTATCTCCGATCCTTAAGATAAGAGTTTATTTGACTTTTATTTTAGTTCTAAATATAAGATGCCAATCCACTTTGTCTCTCGTATTTATCCATTTTTTTTAAAGTAGTACTTATAATAATAGTAATTTAAGCCAATACACTTAATTAGTAAGGATATTTTAAGAAAGATAATATATATTTATTACAAATAACTAACGTAACTAATTTTCTTAATATATTCAGATTAGTCAACTAGTTTTTATATTAAGAAAAGGGTGTAGCATAAGAAACTTGAACTAAGTATTTTTTTAAAATAGGATGATATTGAATGGAGGATAAAACTGAAAGAAAAAAAAATTAAGTAGTACATAAATTTTGATTTACCCCTACTCTGTGTTTCTTGTAGGAGGACAGTAAATAAAGACAGGTGCCATTTTTATGATAAAAAGTTTGGTTGAACGGTGCTTGATTAACTTGTTAGACATAAGATAGGTCCTCACATATCAAATCATTTACTAATTAATGAGATTTTGATATTGACAACGAAAATTTGAACTCATATAACTATGTTCTCAACTTCTCATATGAAACTAGTATATTTTAGTTTATTACTAATAAATACAAGATTTAACCTTTTTATCTCCCATATTATTTTTTTTTATTGCACCTCTATCTATTGGGGCATCATTGCCTCTGCAAACTAAAATTTGATGACGAATTGGCAGGATTATCTTCAAAAACAAAATGTTATAAATTTTCTACGTAATACTAGTCACAAATAGCTAACTTATTTTTGAAAGCAAAACAATAAAATACCCTATAAATTATTAAAAGGTAAATTAGTACGGGTGAACTTTGAAATTCTAATTTAGATTTCTTGTACCATTTTAAATTTTTCAAATATTGTATTACACAAACACCTTTTATTATGTTTTTTTTTAAAAAATATTGCCATCTGAGCACTTCTAGTTGCCGGAGTTTCAGCGCCGGCAACCTTGTCGATGGCCAGCAGCTGAAACTCTAGTGATCGGCCGTTAGAGCTCTAGTGACTATTTTTTCTTATATATTGATTATTTTTTTTTAACTACTTACTACCTTCGTTTTTAAAACTCCAATGACTACTCTTGTTTAGCTACTAACTACTCTAATATTGCACTTGACTATTTTTATTTTTAAAATTTTGGTAACTATTTTTGTTTAGTTATAGACCATCTAGTTTCGCTATTAACCACTTTTATTTCAAAAGTTTAAAAAATACATTAAATGTTGTTGAAGATCTAATAACTATTTTTTGTTTACTTATTTACTATTCTTATATAGTCAATAGCTATATAAAAATTGTTACCAAAACTTGAAAAACAAAAGTAGTCAATAGTTAAACTATAACACTCGATAGTTATATGAAAATAGTCATCGAGAATAATGACAGTTTTGTCATCTCACAATATTTTAAAATTTCAAAACAACACAGAGGTTCTGATTTGAGATTTTGAAATTCACATACTTTAATTTATCTTTTAACTTTTTTTAGGGTATTTTAGTGTTTTTTTTTTTGGGGATTATACACATCCTAATCAATTAGACGGATAAAGCAACACAACTGATCTCCAAGTAAATCCGACAGTAACCTAGATTATTGCTTCTCCACATGCACCACTTAACGCCATTCTCATTTGTTTCCCAATTAATGTCTGTCCTTCTCGCATTCTATTTTAATTGCTTCTCACCAGCTAGCTGCCAAGCATTGGATAATCCAAGACAACAATATAAGGAACAGCAGATTCGAAGTGCATTTTCATTTTAATGATTACATTTAGGCTTCTACTGAGATCTATAATTAATTAATCAAAAGACTCAAATAATTAATTGTCTCGATAGACCCTTCAATTGAAAAAAAAGAAAAGGGCTAATGTAATTTTCTGAGAAAGTTAAGCCATCATATTGCTCTCAGTAGGAGGTTCCAGTGATACATTAACTGGAAGCTAAAATAATTGATCGGTTCTAAACAGAATGGTTAACTAAATTTTAATTTGGTTTGAAATATAAGATTCTAATTTATTTTACCTCTCATATTTATCTATTTTGTCTTTGAATGATCTCTATGATGATTGTAAAAATTGTTTCAACACGCATGACTGACAAAGATATTTAAAAGAAAAATAATATCTATTTTTATAAATAATTGATTTGACTAATTTTTTTATATTCATAAATTAATTATCTTTTTGGCCAAATCATAAATTAATCATTTGGATTTTATATTATGGATCAGTTTAATTTGATAGCAATATCTCGGTCACACAAAAAAAAAAGTTGATACTGATATTATTTTTTTGTTAAGGACTAGAATGACAATTATTCTTTTGCGGCAACTAATTAAAAAGGATGTGAGGGGACAAACTTGCAAATATATGTCAGCAATCATTAGACGTGCAAAATCGGCCAAAAGGCAAATTTCTGGTTTAATTTAAAATCAATTAGAAGGCTATTGTGGTGTGAACTGGAGAGAGTTTTGACATAAAAATATATCCATGTTTAATTAATGCTGATAAATAATTAATTGTCTACGGTCTACCCCCATATTAATTGTTACGTAGGTGCCCACGGAACCATATTTTTAAATATATTTGTATCGTGACTTCCTCGTAATAACATAACAAAACATTGACAGCCCTCGTGCCTCTAATAAGATTTATATTTCCATGATTTTTATTTGTTTAATTCATACAAATATATCTAAAACTTAAATTAAATTATATGTTTATCTCTTTTAAATTTAATTAAATTTATTTTTTAATATCAGAATTTATATAAATTTCACCCGAAAGCAATAAATTTTTCCGGTAATCCGGAATTTTAAAAAATGACTGTACAAGCATCAATCAATTAAAAAATTATTGTGTTTTTGCTTCGTTTACTAAGAAGAGAGGGGGAAGTACGAAAGGTATGGTATCTCGAGAAAACTATTGTCCCTCTTTCTAGCTATTTTATTACCCTAATGCTTATGTTTGGAATCATATAATGCTTTCTTGCCACCTTCCACTACCTCACTAAAATAATTTATTTACTTATTATGAGCCTGTCCTTCACAAGTCACAATGTGACAGTTAGGTTTAAATCTTTACTAAAGAAGTGTTTGGATAGAAACCAAACCATGGTTTCAGAAGTGCTTTTACGGATTACGAAGTAAATATGTGGAGGAGGTTATCTCGTTTTACGAAAAAATGCTTCTGAAACTACGGTTTTGGAACACCCAAACAGGCCCTAAAATAAATACCACATTTAATATCCTATGATGCTTGAAACATGATTGCCTCTAATAATAAGTAAATATATGTACTACTCCGTCTCTAATTATAAGAATCTTTTGATCAAATTATGTTTTTTAAGAAAACAGTTAAAATTAGTTAAAGCAATTAATATATAACAAATGTAAGTTTTTTTTTTCAAATATACCCCTAATAAACGTAAGAGAGTAATAATGAGATAAATAGAGAGAGAATGTAATATATGAAATTTATTAGGGGTAAAACAGGTAACGATACATTAGATGTCTAGACAAACTCAAAGAGGACCTTATAAAAAGGGACAAATCTATTCAAAAAAGAGAATCTTACAATCAGGGACGGAGGGAGTACTTGGCAAAAAATAACATCTTCTTAAGTTTTAAATAATACTCCTCCGGTCTTTAATATAGGACCCAATTCTTGAGTTGATTTTGGTCTTAAATATAAAACCCATTTATCATATTTATCAATTGTTTCTAAATTACCCCCATGGATACTCCTTCAACCATAATCAAGTAGAAGAGGGAGAAGGGTATTAAGAAAGATAATTATGGTATTTTAGGAAAAATGTGTCACATTTCTTATAATTAACTAACTTACCTAACTTCCTTAATGTAATCAAATTAGTTAAATGGGTCTTATATTAAGGATTGGAGGAGTACTATCTCTAGTTATAATTATAAAATCTTATTTATAGATTATAAACAAAATTTTATAATTAGGATAGCATTTGATACAGTTATATTCACATTAGTTGGAGCGCTTTAATAAGTTGTCATTTTGTTTACTATCACTCTAATTCTCTATACTGCAGAAATTTCACTTTCGTATTTATAGCAAAGGAGTTCAAATCTGGCCTGTAATTCAAATATTATAAGACTCAATATCAAAGACAGAGGTTTTCAACCCCTTTCTTATTATTATATAGGTATCATGCTTTTTATACCTTTTAAAATTTAGATAAATTTTATACTGTATATCGTTTTTAATCTCTACTTTTTCATGGCAAATCTTGGCTGCGCCCCTAAACAAATCTGACTAGAAATAACTCTTCTAATTTGATTTTATTTTCATTTAAAATAAGGATTGAATTTCTAACCTTTTATGTCCAAAAAAAAAAAGAATTTATGACTTTTCGTTGAGAGGGCGATGGTAATACATATACAACATTCGATTCAATGTTTGTTTCAATAAATTGATATCATTTGAAAAAAGAAGTCATTTTCCCAAGTTCCATGTGACTGAACCACATGCTTAATGCCAATCTCCATAAACAATTAATGCAAATAATATTAAAAAAAATTAATTAGATTACAGTACTGTCCCTCAGTACATATTCAAATTACAAAACCACCTCCTACTTTGAATGAATTATACTCTCTTTTTGTTTAAGTGAAAAATAAAAGTGTGTCAATGAGTATAATCATCATTAATAAATCATCATTAATACTTCTTAAATGACTGTTTTAATTTAATTTCTAAAAAATTCAAATGAGAAAATTAAAAGGTTTTTTATTGAATAATCAAATTAACATATAATGAGAATAAAATGAATTTTTGTAAAGTAAATTGTATAACGCTTGTATGAGAATTTTTTTTTATTTAGATATCTGATAGGGTGAAAATACAGAAAGAACGAGAATGAAAGATGTGGAAGTTATCGAAATATTGTTAATAAATATGACTTAAACTTGATATCAAAAAATTATTCTTCGGCAAATTATATTTTTCTTTCTTTTACATTTTTCAAGGTGAAGGGGATAACTCCCTGTCCAAACAGAAAGGTTGATTGTTTGGAAGAATTACAATGAGATATTAAAAAAAATAATTACTAAAAAACTTTAATAACAATCTAAATAGTATTCCCTCCGTTTCTTATTATAAGAGACATTTGATACTTATGGCATGTTCCCATCTATAAGAGACACTTAAAAGTTGTCTCTATTTTTTTGTATTGATTTCCTATTTTACCCATATTTATTTTATTTCCAACTCATACTCTCTCTCCCTCCCACTTCTCTTTCTTTTAATAATTTAATTGTTCTCTCTCATACTCTCTCTCCTTATTAATGGAGGCATTGTTGGAAAAAATATTATACTTTTTATAGATAAATTGTCTTCAACTAATTTTAACTGTTTTTTTTTATCAACATAATTTGATTATTTGTATTTTATAATAAAAAACAGAGGGAATATGTAATGACAAGTTCTAAAGTAAAAGATAGTAGCTTTTGGGACTAGTTTTTTTTTTTTTTTTGAGACCTCGTGCAGAATCAATTGAAGAAATACTTTTGAGTTTACCAAGCGCGACCTAAAGCCTAAAGTTTAGAGCTTGTCCTTTTTAGACTTTTCACTGCTTCCTAAACAGTCCAAAGCACAAATCCTACACAGTCCCTTCGGGAATCTTAACCACTTTCGAAGCAACTTCATTACTATTACGCCCTCTTCCCATTTCTCCACCTAACACTCTCCGTCTTTTGTCAATTGTTTGCTCTTGTCACTAACATGAATTTTGTCCAATAATAATAATAATAATAATCTCAACAATTTTGTCAATTTTTTTAAAAATAAAGTTGAGCTAATAACTTATGGACACTTTGATTATTTGATGCAGCAAAAAGTGACTTTTGCTTTGTATAAAAAAAATTCAGACTTTTCCTAATATTCATTTTTCTACCATTCATAATGCACAAGACTCTCGAAATGCCCCTCCCCCCACTAAATCTCTTCAGAATATATGTAGTTAATACTTAACACTAAACGCACTATGAAAATTAATTAGAAGGAATTTTTTTTTTTTTAGGGCTGAGAGGGAGAATAAAGTCGAAAAATTACTGTGCTTGCCACTCGCTTTGCAATATTGATGGTGATGCGCAGAGAGACTCCCATTTATCAAATCTCTCATTGACTTTTGTGTTTATATTCATCGAATCAAACTAAAAATCTCCAAATCATCAGAAAAATTAAAAAGCAAAACTGGTAGGCAGACACATAGAAAGAGGATTTCAACAGTACAGAAAGTGCCCGGCATTATAATGAATCGAACTGTGATTGAGTGTTGTGTACCACACAAACCAGTACTTGTGTTTGTCAAACAAAGAAGAAAAGACCTGAAACCACCAAATACTGTGCATTAATTAAAAAGAACAATCAATAAAAAGCGCAAAAAAAAAAAAAAAGGGCTAGAGAGAGTGACAGAGGAATTAAGCAACAGACGACAATAACAACAGCAATGATAACACTAAGCTTGAATCATAATACACCATATGCAGAACAGAACCACCATTCAACAACCTTAAAGTAAGATACAACGTTACAACCTTCCATTATTCCTTATCACTATCTATCTGGTAGCGATTTTAATCTCTCAACTGACTCTCAAATCCCAAAGGAAACCTGGAATTCAACCAGATCCCCTCTTTTGACTCTGATACAAGTTTCTGAAAGCCCCAACCGGTTTGATTTCTTTCTCAGTACATGGCAAATTATTTATTATCTTTCCATTACGGCCACAAATCTGCAGAAGCCATTATCGGATGGTTCAGATATCCCATGTTCATTGGATTGAAGAAGCCATTGTTGGGCTCCATGTTGAAGGTGTTTGCAAAAGCTCCATTGTTGGAGGCATTCAAGGAATCGATTATTTCGTTCAGAGATTCCAGCCTGTGGCTCAGCTCACTGGCTTGAGCTCGAAGAACAGAGTTGTCAGATTCAACTCTTAAGTACTGCTCTGTGGTGAGAGTAACGCTTGTGAGAATTTGCTGATTCTCCTTTCTGAGCTGAGCCACTTGAGCCACCAGATCGTCCAGATGCTTCTGCTTTCTCATCCGAGATCGCCTTGCTGACTCGCGATTCGATATCATCCTCTTCCTCTTCCTCTGATCCATCAGAACCTGCAAATCCTCCTCGGAACCAGAGTTTTGGGCCAGAGGTGACGAACCTGAACCTGAAGATGTTCCGCTTGAGGAAGCCATGAGAGATCGATACGAGATTACACAGACCCCAAAAACGTAGAAACGAAAACACAAAAACAGACACTCGCAGGACCCAGAACCTAAACAGAAAGAAACCCCGAAAACACTGCACAAAGTAAAAGGATTATTGTAGAATATAGCGATTAGAGATAGTAATTAGAAAACAAGCGGGCAAAACTTTGAAATCATGAGACGTAGTACAGCCAGTAGAGGAAGGCAACGGAGAAAGATTGAACTAAATGGGTCCTGCGCCTGACAGTAGAATTGACCATACACCCAGAAAGGAAGATTTCACTGATAATTGGATTCATGAATCTCAAACATCAACACCACGAAATCGGGCATTTACAAAAACCTCAAAATCTACCACACTTGATGAGGGGGGGGGGGAATCGTGACTTTCTGTCCCAAACAGAGTCCAACCCTTCACTCTGACATGGGGAAAGCTTCGAACTTTGGTATCGAGAATGAAGAATCTGGAGATTTGGTATGGGGGTTATGGTCCTTAAGGATGTTCAATCCAAAAAGGGCCAAAGACTTGGCTTCAATTTGGGGACTCCGATGAGGACCTCGAGATCTGCGCTCAGAACAAAAGCTTGGGCTCAAAACTGAGCTCGCGCAGAGTGTAAGAAAAAATCTTACAGGCTGTGAAGAAATTATGAGGGAAGAAGGAGAGAAATGAGAGAGAGGAGGATTCGAAGTGATTATGAGTGGGGAACTTATAGACCTGAAAAGGCCAACAACTTGATGGGCGGAAAAAAAAAATATTAATTCTAAATTCTTTCTGAAATTCTAAACCGGAAAGAAAGCCAAGAAAAAGTTTTTTTTTAATGTTTTAATGTGGGGATTCTATTTTTTTCATTTCATGAAGAAGATAATATTACTTTCAACTGCGGAAATGCACGACAAAAACATTATATTTGTGAATGGTGTGAGGGGAAAAAAAAATCTAATTCCTCTTTCTTTCAAATAGATGATATAGGTATGGCATCTCTGTATATATTAGGTATACGTCTTGTAACCTACACATATATCGCCATGACAATAACCGAGGTAAAAAGGTACGTATATTTAATTCCGATAAAAAAAAAAAAAGCTATGTCATATACTCCTCTGATCAAATAAGATAGAGAAAAAATATATTTTTTAGTCATATTTATAGGGTAAAAAAATTGTGTATGGATGTACAATTTCGCCTTTTATTTATTATTGTATAGATTTTGTTTACATGAAATATAATGTATATTAAATAAGGATAAAATTGAAAAGTTGTTAGAGTTTAAATGAGAGTTAATGGAGTTTAAGGTTTTTCTTTATTTGTATAACACATGTTGGAAGTGACTTCTAAATAGCGCCAAATGAGTACTTTTAAAAAAAATATTATCTTTAATCATGAATATAATATTTTGGTTGATTTTTATAAATATATATTACTTTAAAAATACTTTTTAAGACTCAATATACTCATGCATATATTCTAAAATTATGAAATACAGTCAGAAAAATTAGATATAAGAAATTAAATTTTAAAAACTGATTATTTAGAACGTAATTGTTAATCCAAAAGCCTTCATAATATTTATAGATAAGTATATGCCTTTAAAAAAAGAAGAAAATATTCTATAAAAAAAGAGTGTATGATATTCTCTATTTTTACCATTGTAAAATTAAATGATATATTTATTTATTAAATATGAATTTTATTTTTTGGAAAAAACGGAAAGAGATGGGTACACAGGTGTTCGGGATACAGCTGGGAACCAACAATATTATGAAACACATAATCAATATTCATAATTAAAAAAAAAAAATACTTCCAAAAATAGAACCAATATCATCATCACAATCTCACGGGACATCTGCTTATCACAATTGGATTTTTGTCAATATGCATATCACACCCACACATTATCTTTTATATTTATAATTATTTAAATGCATATAAATATTTTTTAAAAAAAATATATTACTTATAGATAGAATTTATCTGCAAGTGTCTTACTATTATTCCAATTCCAATGATTTCTTTTATCATAAAATGCAAATAGATAAAATTCATAGAACTGCCACTCCTGTGTTGCTTATCTTATCCACAAGTCCAAAAACAAACACAATAATGAATAGAATCCAAATTACTACTTGCTTTGCCTTTTCAACCTAGCAGGACATTAAAAATAAAATTAACTATCAAATATCAATGTAAGAATTAAAAAAAAATGGGAATAAGCACACGGTTTTATGAGTTGCTAATAATTCAACTTTTATTCTTTGAATTTTTATAGTACTGATTTTAAAAAGAAAAAAAAAACAAAATCAATGGTCGTGGTTTCATTTGTTTTCAAAACGAACACCGACGTCAAGCTAAATCAATCAATCATTGCTATTTAAATAATAAAAACACATTCAATCAACCTCCAACTAGATAATCCACCATTGTTGTCTCAGAGTATAGATTCAAAATAATGATAGACGCAAGAATCAAATGATTATAATATAGGGGAATTCGATTCCCCGTTTTCTCCGCCCTCCGGAAAAAAAATATAAAAATATTTCTCATGAATTCTAAAATTGGAAAAAAAATTAATGGATGCACTAAAAATTTGTTTTGTTAAATAAAAAAATTAGGATTAGTACGAATAAAAATAATTTTTTCACAATTTTCATTGAAATTAGAAAAAAATTATTATTCATTTTCAAGACTGAAAACTGTTTCCTCCTCCCCTTTTTTGTAAAAAGCACACGTTGTTTATACATCTTGAAAACTTCTCTACATGTTTTGTTAAAATTTAATATGTTGTGTTCATTTTGATGGAATGTTTAAAATATAGATTTGGGAATTATAAATGTATCAAATTTGTAAAGCCAATAATATAAGTTGAGCCTGCAAGTTATAACGGATTTGGATTGACAAGATACCAATATATCAGAATGCAAGCTGTTTCAACGATTAACATGTCAATCTATCTTAAGTTATTTAGCTTAGTTTCCTTTGTCAAGTTTGTAACTTGTCCGGCTTAATTTTTTTTTTTTTTAAAAGCAATCCATCTTAAATGGAATTGTAACCCACCTTCCATCCCCCGACAAGCTCACAATTGTAGGTTTAATAGCATTATCACCTCTATCAATTTGTTTTTTAGCTCCTACAACAGGCAAAGTAAATTTAGGAGATATTTAAATGGAATTCAAGTCACGATTTTAAAAATGATTTTATATTATATGAAATAAATATATAAAAAAGTTTATTTTGACTTATGAAAAGTATTTTTTTCAAATGCCGGACACCCTCTTAGTATAGTGAATAACTGAATAATTAATTTATGAAAAGACTTTCTTTTTAAAGAAAAGATAGACAGAATTTATATATTGGAAATAAATCTAAAAAGTTCATTTTTGAAAAATGTGAGAAAAGAATAATGGCGGAGCATGTGTACACTGTACGGCACACTACATAAATCTAGAGGCAGCAAGCAGTGCCGCAATACGGCCTTTACTAATGTTTCAGCAACAGAGACTGCAAATAGCAGACAACAAAGACCACGCCATTAAACCTGGAGTAAATCCACGCGCTCATCCTTCGCCCTTGGATCACCAAGTCAAGCTCCTAAAGTCGCTCGTGCAAATCCCACAGATGGTCTGGAGACACATTTGTGGCGCAGTTATTCTGAGTTGTAAGTTGTCGTTGTCAGTCACATGCGCGCATAAGAGCGTGTGAACCACGAACGGTTGGAACGGTTCAGCTGTGGCGCGCCTGGGCATCACGCCCGCCGCACTAAGTGGATCTGCTCGCTGAACAGGAACGTGACACGAGTCGCACTTTCTGGAGGTTATATAAAGTATGGGGAGACGTAGTTTGGTAGGTGCGGCCGACCAATTAGATTTCAGTTTCGAGAGTCGGGCCCCAACGCATTTTGCTTCATCGTGGGGCGTCTGCATTGACAATTATGGCCTTCGGAATTTCTTGAAATTGCAGTGGAAGAAGGCCGGAGGGCTCATTTTGTCTTTTCAAGAGTAGACAACAAGATTCCGTTCGCAGATTCCATTCCGGTGTTTGAGTGTGAGAACAGCATATCCCTCGTCGTGGTTTCTGAGGCCAAAATAAAAAAATTTAAAGTTAATGGAACCCACTTGCAGTCAAAATATTAGTATACATCAATATAGAACTTTGCTGGACTTTTACCTAATAAACTATTTTAAAATAATGCACGCTGATTTGTTTGATAAAAAATTGATTTTCTTTAAAAAAATCAATTTCAAGATCAATAACAGTTAACTTAAAGTGTCCTGTGTTTCATCACCTCACACTAATGGCTAATTTAATATGTATTATTAAAATATATAATATTCAACCGATTTTATAAGATTTTTGTTATAGTATTATGCAATTTTTTAGATTCCTATAATTCATTTGAAAATATTTTTAAAATAAAATAGCAATTTAATCCTAGATTTAATAGTTTATATTGGCGTACCGACTCAACTGCTAGATTAAGGAGAAATTATTGTGAAACATCAAGAAAGAATATAATTACTAAAAATTTTAATGACACAGGTACTGAAATTTATTGCCCACTTATCATAAAATTTTTAATAATTACTCCTCCGATTCTAAATAAAGTTTATAGTCACTATAAAATGATTATTATATTTAGGAGTGAAGGAATATATTGATTTGGGACCACATAGTTTTTTTTTTTTCAAAATTAATGAGAATGGCACCTGGCTTTTGAAAATTGATGAACTCAAGCAAAAGGTGTTCTAGTTTCTTCGTCCAACTAAAAATATGAGAGAAGTACAATAAATATTATAAAAAATAATTATAAAATAAGTTTCAGAAGTTATACTCATCGATCCTTAATATAGGACCCAATTATTAACTTGATTTTGGTCCTAAATATAAGATTCATTTATGATATTTATCAGTTTTCTCTAAATTACTCCTATGGATACTCCATTAACCATAATCAAGTAAAAAAAAGAGATATGATATTAAGAAAGATGATTATGGTGTTTTAGAAAAATGTGTCACATTTCTTATAATTAACTAACTTACCTAACTTCTTTAATCTAATCAAATTAGTTAAATGGATCTTAGATTAATAACGGAGAATATTTTTTTATTGTGGAACTTGTCAAGCTTAGGTTATTATTGAGACTTTTTAGTTTTTTTTTTGTTGGGAGCTTATTGTTAGACACGCACTCTTTAAGGTAGGAGAGGCCTTATTTATTTAATCCAGAGGCGATGGATTCTGATTTGTTGATGATCATCAATTAAAAATTATCGAAAACAAAATCACACCAAAAGGTGGTTGAGCTAATTTTTATTCAAAGATAAGGCTGCCCGTAGTAATAAAATTACAAGGATTTAAATGATATTATACTAATTGCATGGAAAATAAAGATTATTAAAAACAATAATGTCATACAGAAAACATAATTATGTTCAGTTTTTTTTTTTTATTTGGCATATATATTGACAATACTTATAGTTTTCTTTCTGCTCTTCGGGTGCTGATCTTACTAGAACTTTCAATTCTCATTGCGTGTATGACCCATATAATGTTGGAGTCTTTTTTTTTCCCTCTTTCCATCGTTTTCCTTTTCTTGACGTATCTTTTTTTTTTTCTTTTTTCTTTTTGAATTTTTAGGACTTGATGTTAACGCATGAATGGGCTTTATTACTATTTATGTACTATATTGGCTACAAAGCAAGGGCACTATGTTTTTAATATATCAAGTTGATTTTGCCGTAATTATTATAGCTATCGATAATAGTCTCGATTTTGTGATCAATTATTGCATTTTCCCCACAACTTTAACCCTTCTTTAAAGTTTAACTTTTAGACTTCATATAATAATTACAAAGTTAAAGGCATGTTAATTAATGTAATATCACTAATCACTTGGTGTTTCAGGTCAATATTCTATTGGCATTTCTCACCCATTGGTTCCTTTGGAGTCATTGTCCGTTTCTAAGACATAGAAACAAATTAAAGCGTGTGGAAGGCATTCATAGTCTCATTTATCTTTTAAGGCAACCTAAACTTAATGTGATACAATGGAACATAATTTTGCGACTTTTTTTAATTTGGGGACAAAGATTTTGTAAGAACATGAATATACGTTTGGATTTGGTACAATATTAATCATATGTTTTTCATATATACTCTAAATCTTGTAAGTCACATATTACTTCCGGTTCTTCATTTAAGAAATCGTTTCACTTTTATTTTAGTTCTAAATATAAAATCTCAATCCATTTCATCTCTCATATTTATTTATTTTCAATGTAGTCTTTGTAATAATGATAGTTCTAATTAATACACTTGATTAGTAAGGATATTTTAAGAAACACAATACCTATTTACAATACATAATTTGTGATATTGTAAAATAATTACTCTATTGGCCAGTAAACGCGTAAAATTATAAAATCACTAAACTCCTGGCTCTGTCACCTAATCTCTATACTTTATTTAAAAAAGAGTATTTAATGAAAGCGGGGTTTGAATTAAAGAATAGCTGAATTAGGTAGAGATAGGTTGGGTATTTATAAAGTAAAGATAAAAAGAGTAAGTGATCTGTGTGTGTGTGTGTTTTTTTGGGGGGGGGGTATGCAATATAATTCTACATATAGAGATATATATATATATATATATATGTTTAGGAACCAATGGCTAGCTATATGGATTGGATTGGAGGAAGGTGATGAATAGTAAATGTATGCGTATATCAGAAGGAGAAATATAATTTAACAGAGGCATTACTTTACTAATTACTTGTTGAAATGATAAGGGATAATTGAATAATGAAGCAAAAGAACAAAAACATAATGGGAAACACACTCACTTTAACAACAAAAATAGTCTCCTATATACTACTTCCGACTCTAATTATAAAAACCAGTTGACTAATTTGAGGAGATTAAAGAAGTAAGTTGAGTTAGTTATTTGTTCTAAATAGGTGTTGTTTTTCCTAAAATATCTTTACTAATCAATGTATTGACTAGAATTATCATTATTAGAAGGGTTACTTTGAAAAAAGTGTATAAATATGAGAGACAAAATAGATTAGAGTCTTATATTTAGACTAAAATAAAAATCAAATAGTGTCTTATATTAAGTATCGGAGGTAGTATTTAGATATAATTCCTCTACATAGATGAAAAATGTCTTAACCACTCTCGAAATTTCCTGGTCTTAAATATGGCCCACAATGCATGTTCCGAGATCGATTCAAGGCTGACGTTTTAACACTGTTTTTCTGGTTCCTCCATGATTAATCGATCATTATATTTATCAAACTCGACAATGAATAGAAATCTAGGCGCGCACACACCTATACTAAATACTACTCCTTTCGTTTTTTATTATAAGAGACAAATAACTAAATTACGTTAATAAAAAAAACAGTTAAAATTAATTGAGGACAATTAATGTGTAAAAAGTATAATATTTTTTCCAACAATGCTCCCATTAATAAGGAGAGAGAGTATGGGAGAGAACAATTAAATTATTAAAAAAAAGAGAAGTGGGAGGGAGAAAGAGTATGAGTTGGAGACAAAATAAATAGGGGTAAAATAAGAAATCAATATAAAAAAATAGAGATAACTTTTAAGTGTTTCTTATATATATGAACATGCCATAAGCATCAAATGTCTCTTATAATAAGGAACAAAGGGAGTAATAGCTAATAGCTAATAGCTAATAGCTAGGCACAGCATAATGCATCAAAACAGAAACAATATTATATAAACACAGTCGCATTGGAAATTTAATAAAACCAACATGGTTCATGTCCTTGACTATTTAGGCCAAATAAATTAACCTCCTAAAATTGGTAATACTATTAATTAATATCATAAGTATATTATAGTTTAAATGATAATTATGTACTGGTTCAGTCCTCAATATATGATCTAATTACTGGTTGATCTTGGTCCAAATTAAGGAGGTGTTTGGATGGAAACTAAATTATGATTTTAGAAGTGATTTTACAGTATACAAAGTAAATATATAGAAGAATTTGTCTCGATTTGAGAAAAAATACTTTTAAAAAGCACTTCTGTAAGAATCCCACACCCCCAGATGCAAGACATATTTTTCATATTTATTAATTTTTTTAAATCATCCCTATTAATAATCTCTCAATTATAACCAAGTCGGAGAGGGAGTCAGGATATTAGGAAGATGATTATGATATTTTAGGAAAAACATATCATACTTCTTACAATTAATTAACTTACTTAATTGTTTTAATATGATCAAATTAGTTAAATAAATATTATATTAAAAACAAAAAGAATATCATATATTAAGCGTATGATACATTTTGGAGGGCATCATGTGTGAATGCATGAAGCCTTGATGGGGACAAAAGGGATGCAACAATGCAAGGAGGAAGCAGAAGCATGTGGGAAGGTGAGAGTCTTTATAGAAGGAAGGAATCAGCCACCTGTGCAAGCAAGCTTATAACTATATATATATATATATAATATATATATATATATATATAATTTCCAAATGTTTTTCCCTCTCCAGCTTTTGCTTCCTCAAAAAGAAATAAAACCCATTCACGTGAAATGCCCTTCCTACCCGTCAACTTATTAAAAAACAATTTTTATTTATTTAACAAAATCTACGTGGATATTTGGTTCTATTCTCTATTTCTATGTGTTTAAAGCATAACCAAAAAAAAATTAGAAAAATTTGTTTGAATTATTAATTTTAAAAATACATCTAAAATGACGAGATGGAGGTTCTTTTATTAGTATGATTATTATCAATTGAAAAATCAATGTTCTCAGTCATTTTTCTAATTCCATGAATCAATCGGAACAAATCCTTCTTACTAAGATTTTTAGAACAAGTTTTAAGCTTTTTTTTTTCCAAGAACATATAACCAAAAACATATTTTTAAATGCTTTTTTAAAATAAAAACTATATTAAAAAATAGGAAACCAAACGGATCCTTGGTTTTGGTGCATAGTGCATTTGTTTGACAATATCTTCTTTTATTTGGGCATAAGTAAAGCAGAAAAGTGATGGAAAAAAAAAATTTAAGGACAGCCGCATATCACAGCGAAGTACGTCAAAGTTCTTTATGTTTGTTCAAAAATAAAATGGGTACTCGAATCAGAACTTTGGGGGCTCTTTAATTTGCACTGACATCAACGGGCAATTCCAACTACTTAAACTGCTCCTTTAATGTCGGCATCTATTAATACTCTTCCAGTATTTAATATTATTTCTTTTTCTAATTATAAAATTTTATTTGTAAACTATAAACAAGATTTCATAACTAAAACAGAAGGTAGTATAAGTTTTAATTAAAAAAATGATATTGATTTTACATGTAAAAGTTATTTTACATGTTCATCATTTTTTTTTCAAATTAACTCTATAAATATTTTTCTAATAATAATAAAATAAGAGGGAGAGGGAGAAAATTAAGAAAGATACTTAAAATATTTAAAAAAATATATATTATATTAACTAATTTAATTGATATCTTTAATCTATTTAAATTAGTTAATTATATTTTATCATAAGGATTAGAAGCGTGATATTTATTGCTTAATAATAAAAGAAATATCAGTAATTTTCAAATACTCCTATAATTTGGTTTTATCAAAAAGGAAGAAGGAAACTCTATAATACGATTGTACGGGTAAGGGGTAAGCAATCACGCTGAAGATGGGACGCAACTGTGGATGCAGATGTTGACACGTGTCCCTGCGCTCCATTTTTCCTAATCATTTTATAAGATACAAATAATTAAATTATATTGTTGATAAAAAATAGATAAAAATATTACTTATTTTTCTAAAAAAATATATTTACTTATGAAAAGAAAGTGAGAAAAATTATTTAATAAAATAATTCATCTAGTATGAGGGTTTTAACCTTAAGTGTCAATGTCGAAATAACTTGAAAATAGGCAAAGTTATATCAAAAAAATAATTCATGCAGTAAGACTAACTTAATAATTACCACGGGTAAAAACCAAAGAAATGCTAAAATTTCACATATTATTAGTGAATCTTATAAATAATAATTATGAAATTTGCAAAAATTAATAAAAATAGCAAAGTAATATAATAACATTTTTGTAAAATTCATAAGTGGTGGCCTGGCGGGTTTCGTGGGAGGTAAGTTTCACATAATAAAAGAATATTGAATAAACCAGCGCGCGCTGACACAGCTGGTAAGGGAGTTGTGTCCTTAACCATCGTCTTTGGGGCTCGATTCCTGGAGGGATGAGAATGGAGCAAGCGTGCCTGGGAGGGTCGCCCCCATCTTGGGCCCGACAGTACCCAAGGGATTAGTCATTGGGAGCAAACCCGATGATACCTTGGTGAAAACAAAAAAAAAAGAATATTGAATAATATATACTTGTCATCTTATGTGTTTTAAGATTTTAAATATTATATAAAAAATAATACTACTTTCAATTTTTAATATAAGAGTTAGTTGACTAGTTTGAATAGATTAAAATAATTATTAAATTATTTATTTGTAATAAATATGTGTTGTCTTTTATAAAATATTTTTACTAATCAGGTATATTGATTGGAACTATTATTATTACAAGAATTATCTTAAAAAATAAATATGAGAAATAAAATAAATTAAGATTTTATATTAAAATTAAAATACAAATTAAACAAATTTTATATTAAGAATAAGAAGTAGTAACAAGTAGAGAAAAGTTAGAGGGACAAAAATATTCTTTAAAATTTTATAAAAATAGGAATATGAAGTAAAAATAAAAATGGCGGTGGGAGAAGGAGATTCCAAAGCGTAATGTGGACATGTTCCCCAAAAGGACAGTACAAAGCAAATGGCGGTGATCATTGACTCTGCCACACACTTTTAGTGGTCCTCCTTCCCATTTTTTTTTTTAAATTTTCTTTTCCTATTTTCAAGCCTGTCCACATATTTTTATTTATTTATTTTAAAAAAATGAAGTTCCCTGACTTTTTAAGTAAATGTATTTTCTTTTGTCAAAATCTCCATGTTTCAAGCCATATGTCATAGATTTTAAAATATGTTGACTTCTTGACGAATTTTAATCCATTGCTTAATATTTTTCTATTAATTATGTAAGAAAAACATCTTATTTACAGGTTTTGTATAATTTATTCTGTATTTTACGCAAAGCATGAAATTCATGATCTGCAGGCTAAAAAACACAAAGAATTTCATGACCGAATTTGTCAAATATTTTTAAAAAAACATATACATTATTAAGGACTTATGAATAATATTCCAGTAACTTATTATAAATTTAATGTATTGATATTTAAGGTCTACCTAGCTAAGATATATTTTTAGAGGCAAAAAATATAAAAAAAGTACTACAATTTGATCTATAACTATTTTCTATCTTAAGGAAAAAAGGTTGAGTTAATAACTCATTTTTTTCCACTAAATCACATGTAAGATATCATTTCTAAAGTTTCGCCCTTCCGCAGCAAATAAATTCATTTCTATTTGTTACAATAAATCATATATTTAAATAATCTACACTCATAACAATCTTACAGTTTTTTTTTCCCCTTATTTTGACATAATTAATATTTGTTTTTCGGAGTTATATAACGTTGTCAAGGGACGAAGCTGGGCTCAGGTGTACTCGGATGTCAAAATCAACAAATTTGAGATGAGAGTATGAGACGCTCAGGAAGCTTTCAATGTTGATTGATTATGACCCCGAACAAACACGTTTAGTTACTTCTTTTCTATATTATTATGAATACTATTACAAAATACTACCGTCGGTCTTAATTATAAAAGCTACTTAACTACTTTGAAGACAATAAAAAAACAAGTTAAGTTAGTTATTTGTCATAAACATCAAGTGTATTGGTTAGAACTACCATTACTAGAAGGACTACCTTGAAAAAAAAATATAAATATGAGAAAAAAGTATATTGGGATCTTATATTTAGAATCAAAATAAAAGTCAAACGAAGGTCTTATATTAAGGACCGGAAATAGTATATTATAATTCATGTTATATATTTAGATATTATTCATCACAATCCAAGCCCGTATTTTCAATCTTAAAACCTTTCAAGGCCCAAGTGAAGCCAATCCACTAAGACTACGGTCCAGCCCCAAATATAATCAGGATACTGGTTTTAATTTGGGCCGTCATACTGTAACAGGCCCATTGTGCTTTCTGATGTTTAATTGGGCCTCAAAATAACAAATTGAGCTTCTTACAAAAAGGTGGCTGGACGTGTCCGTTGTAAGTAGAGTACTTCAAAAAAAACCCAAAGTTCAGTAGAAGGGATTAATTTTTTACAACTTGGTGAATTAAAGTTTGAATCTCTTTTAAAAGTTATATCCACATCTAGTGTATACCAGTGTTTAGTTGCCTTCAATTAAAAGATAAATGTGTGTGGCAAAAGAAAAAGTATAGAAAGAAAATAAAAAATAGAGAAGAATTTCATCTTTTCCTTTGGCTAAAACCGAATAAACTTGTTTTAAGATTGTAATTATTATTACATTAAAGTCAAATTCCATAAAGTTGAAATATTGAATAGCCGACCTAGATTAAATAAGAAGAGCATTGTCTTGCCTGCAACTAATTTCTGGCCGACCGAACTTGAAATTAGCACATTTATTACTCATTTAAGGTTTGATTTATTTGAGTCTTTGGGGTTGTAATGTCAAATAATTGCCCACCGTCCTTAGAAAGTTGATATGAAAATGACATGGCAATTGTTACATTTGATATAGTCGATAATAATGGCACACGTTTTCAATCGAACTCAATAATGTAGTCATATAATTGTACAATCTGTGGCGTTCATATTTTGTGTGACATTTTCTTATAAAAAATTCCTCAAAAAAAAAGTGAAATTAATAAATTTTAAATCATATTCGGTAACAATACTTTAATAAGTTTTAATAACATTAAACTTTACAAATAATAACACATTTTTTAGGAATTTCTTATATTAAATTTAGTAATTTCAAAAAAAAAAATTATAGGATTCTCTTTAGATAATAATAGTAGGAATTGGAAAATACTGAAATAGGGAAAGATTCAAGAAAATTGTTATTGGTGGTAAAAAGAAAAAAGAGAAAATGCTTATTGTTCTTCTAGACGGGGGGAAAATCTTTTATACTTCTTCATTTATTGTTTCAATTTAGATGACATTTTGTGATATATTAAAGTTAATTAATTAATGTGTTTATTCTGACTCTGACAACTAAAAAAAATAGTTTATCCCACCACTCCTCATTGTTATTGAAGGAGTATACTTAAGAAAAATCTTAAATATTTTAGGAACACTAGCTAGTTGTATCGGTTTGTATTAAGAAAGACCTCTCTATTTTTTTTAATTTTATATTATTATACACACAAATGTATCAACACTAGGCTTAAGCCTCTCATTATACTACCTCTGATTTTAATTATAAAACACCGTTTGCAATCTACACTATCTCCGAGTCTAATTATAAGACATCGTTTACAGTTTATAAACAATGTCTTACAATTAGAACCAGAGATAGTATTATAAGACATCTCAATTAAAAGTTCTTTGTGATAATAATAAACTAATGAAGCAGTATTTTTTTTAAGTTGAGGGATGACTGATAAAAATAAAGAGAATGCATGATTATTTTCTCTTAAATTTGATCCCATTGAAATAAAGCTTCTCAATTGAGTTTCCAATAAAAAGAATAATTTTTTAAGGGAAATTGAGGCCGCTTACCACACTAATTGATATCAGGTAAAATGACAGCCCACGTTTTTGTAATTAAATTGATTATTTACAAATGTTGAAGGGTCATTTTCTTGCAAATAGTGACATCTATTTAAGTAATCATCATTACTCTAGAGAGTTACGTATTTAATTTATAGATACTAAGAAAAATTAATTAAACTATTCATTATAATTTGGGTTGCTTTTCCCGAAAGCTTTCTTTAAGCGTAACTCCACATATACAATCAATCAATAAGAATAAGTTAAAGTTAAGGAGGGATGTATGGACAGAGATCAGCCAATATTCAATATACGAATATAAGAATATATTTATGGCCAAGAAATCATACCATTTGCAAACTATAAATTATAATAACGTGCTTCATTTTCTTGGGAAAAAAATAACGTTACAAAACAGTTTATGTCTTAATGCCCATGTGCCCTCTAAAGTCTTTATGTATATACACAGTTACACACGTATCCATAAGACCATCTTGTACTTCTCTAAACATCTTCTAAGGCATACTGAGTTATAAAAATATGCTAATCTTTTACACTATACCTCTGCCTTTGTAAGATTGCTTTTAACTGAATTATCAACATACTCTTTCCAACTCTACTTAACTAATTCGAATAGATTGGAAAAATTAGTTAAGTTAGTTACTTATCATAAATATGAATTAGTTTTTTAAAATATTCTGTTATCTTTGATTATGGTTATTATTGGATGTAAATTGTTTGATATATACAATTAATATGGATATTTTAGCGAACAAATTACAAATTTGGAAGATAAAGACATCGTTTGGATTGTATATTCTTATTTAAGTACTTATGAGTATATTTCATGTGAGTCGAGACAAAACTTTTCATATATATTTATCTTGTATTTTGTAAGTTACGATTAAAAGGATGCTTACAGGTCATACCAAACAATCTCATAGATTATAAAGTTTTATGTTCATGATCAAATTCAATTCCAATTAGATTTTATAGTAAAAAATGGAGGTAGTAGATATGCAACCGTTGATGAAAGTTTAAGTCAAGCAATAAAATTACATTTCATCACAACCTGCTTCAAAGACTAGTTGCCACCCTCATCCCATACTTCATTGCTTATGAATTCAGATCCCGCTTGATTCACTCATGAATATCCTATATATATATATATATAAAAGAAAAACCAAGTTTAATGCACTAATAAGAGGAAGAGGGTGAGATAAGAATATGGGAAAAAAATAGTAAAATACCCTCAAAATTACTAAATGACAAATGGGAGTATTTGAATTTCAAAATGCCAATTCAGAGCCAAGTACTTTTTGGAATTTTGAAATCTTGTAAAATATACAAATACTCTTTACTATTTTTTTTTTACTTTTCTAAATACTGCCACCTCAGCAATTCCTGCCGCCGGAGCTCCAATGCTGGCAACCCTACCGGCGACCCCGGTAACTCCGGTGACTACTATTTTTTAACTATTGACTACATTTTTTTAAAACTCTGTAACATGTTACTAGAATTCCGGTGACTACTCTTTCTTATGTATTGATTACTTTTTTTAGTTATTGACCACATTTACTTTTAAACTTTGATGACTACTCTTGTTAAGCGACTGACTACTCTAGTAATGCGATTTACTACTCTTGTATAGTCAGTAGCTATATAAAAGCAGTCATCGGAACTTTGAAAACAAAAGTAGTCAATAGTTAAAATAGAGTAGTTAACAGCTATATGGAAAGTAGTCACCAACAATAAGGACAAATTGTCATTTTATAAGATTTGGAAATTCCAAAATAATACATGGACCTGAATTAGGATTTTAAAATTTACCTACCCTAATATGTTATTTAGTAATTTTGAGAGTATTTTGCTGTCTTTTCCTCTAAATATTCTTTTTTATATTATCTAAATACCTCAGCTGTTAAAACTCTGAAAAGAATTGCACAGTAACCACCTCTTTTGTCAGGAATCATCAAGTCAGATTTTAACAAGTTAAAATCTGACCTTGACACATCAAGTCTAATTGAGTTATATAAAATATAAAGTTCTCCGCAATAAATTTTTTTTTTTCAATTTTTTTACCAGCATTTTTTCAATTTAAACTCGAAGGTTTAGAAAAAAATCTTATTCATGAAAATTTAATCACGGTTAAGCTTTTTTTATTTAATAATCAATCATACATACATTCTTTTTAGGAAAAATTCTAATTAAATCCATTTGAAATAGCAAAATTCTAATTTAAGCCTACACTTTTAACAAATTCTTAATTAGGCCAAGAGGCCTAACTGGGGATTTCTAAATGTGCTAAAAGACCAAAATGCCCTTCATAATTAAAAAGCCTAATTTAGTTTTAATTCTTTTAATTGAATTTAACTAACATGTTTTTTTCTTTAAACATTATCACATGAAAATTTGGCCAAAAACATATCATATAAAAAACAAAAAAAGAAAAATAACGATTATAGCCCATAAAAAATAATTGAAAATTCAAGATAAAAATACATAATTTCTAGATATCTATAGAATTGCAAAAAAATAGGGAACTAATAAAAATTTATGATTTCAAATGTAAAAGATTAACAAGATCAAAGATTTTTTTTTTGTGTGTGAGAAAAGAACCAAATCAAAGATTCATGGAATTCTTGAATATCTATCAAAATTAATTTACTATTTCACAACTTATAGTGAAACTCATTAATTCATTTTCAAATTTCCGGTCTTCAACATTTATTCAATATCAAATTTTTATTATATAAAAAATAAAAGGCTATAAATTCTAGAGTTGACATAAGGTTTACAATTATAAAACACACATTTGACATAAAATCTAAGAAAGACCACGTCCTCATTAGTAAATTTACTAAAATAATTAAAACTAAAATTAGATTTACACTACATTCAATTTCTTTTTGATTACAAAGAGGCATTCCGGTTTTTTAGCAACATTTAAAAATTCCTAATAAGCCTCTTAGCCTAATTAAGAATTCATTAAAAGTATAAGCCTTAATTGGAATTTATTATTTTATAAATAGATTTAATTGGGATTTTCCTTTCTTTTATGCATTGCTATATTTAAATTAAATATAAAATATAAAATAT
>NW_021633533.1:0-24426 GCF_004799145.2 Neltuma alba
GCTCATCATTTGTTATATTTTTTTTTTATAAAGAGTTCAAATTCAGATCTTCATATTTAAAAATATTGTAAATGAGACATTTTATATCATTTGAATTATAAAGCCCTCTCTAATATGCGAGTTGTTATAACACATGAACAATAATGTTCCAAGTTATTATTTGCTTGCTCGATGAAAAATGTGAAGCGCACTGATTTCCTCTCCTCCTTCATTTGTGTTTTACTTTTTCCCTTTCTTTTTGTTTCTTTCTTCCTAGTTTCTTAATTACTAAACATATATTCCAAAAGGCCAACGGGTGGGTTCACTTTTGTAAATGGTGAGTGAGTTACAGTTCTACTTCCAAAATACCCTCACCAATTAGGCAGAACCATATAGTATTATAATAAACTTTCGGCTTCGAATTTTTTAGGGTTAATATGATTTTAATCCCTCAAATTTGTACTTATTTTGTTATGAATCTCATATTTTCAAATAATAAGTTTTAGTTCTTTAAGAGGCAAAATAGTCCAAATTTATTGGATTATATGAACCAATATTTTGAATAAAAAGAAACTTGAGGAACTAAAATCAAAATAATAACAAATTTGAAAGATCAAAATTTTATTACCTATATTTTTTAAATATATTTTTTTAATTGAAAGTTCCCTTCTCTCTCTCTCTACACATTTTTTGGGTTAAATATTTTATCCTTCTATTGGATGTAATCCTATTCAAGGCACTATCAGGTATTAAATGTGAACACCTTTTCTAGTGGGATTCTATAATCTGATTCTCATGCTATAAAGGACTAACCTTTTCTTTGGACCCAGCGCTGTTGTTGTTTGTTGTTTTTTTTTTTTTGCAGCATTTTTTAATTCCCAGATTCTATTATACATTTTTGGGATTTTTTGGGGCTACTTGGGGCCCATTCCTTCTTTATTGCAAGTGGCTTTTGTCTTCTTTTTCAAATGGATTCTAAGAGGGTCAAAGCCCAAGTGGCCCATACTTGAGTTTGCCCTTCGGGAATCGGAACGATCGTATCCAAAGCCACCCCAAGAAGAGAAATTTTGCAATAAAACATAATGGGCTTTTTTTAACGCAACCCAATGGGCTTCTCACTTACCTGGAAAAATTTGCAAATGGAAACGACGTCGTAGGGTTCACTACGCATCGTCCCGGTATAAAATAAAAACCCTAGGTCACACTCGCTTCGCCTCCATTTGCTTCTGCTGCTTGGGCTTCTGCCGAATCGGAGATCGCACTCTCTGAGAACTGATCAATGGTGTGAATCGACTACTCTCTTGAGATGTCTATTAGCTTTTTCTCTCCTATGTGTGACTCTCTGTTAATATCATGATTCTGTGGTTCTTCCGCTGTCTCTGATGGTTTTCTTCGTTATTGTTTCCAGGCTCCCAAGAAGGACAAGGGTCCTGCTCCTTCCTCGAAACCTGCCAAGTCTGGCGGTGGCAAGCAGAAGAAGAAGGTTCTCAAATTTTGTTGTTAATTTTAATTTCTTTTATTCCGAATAATCTTCTTACAAGGGCAGTTTTCAATCCGGGTAGTGGGGTGCGTCTAGCTTTGTCTTCGTCATCTTTAATCAGTATTAGAGTTTAGTTTTCTGTTGATTAGAGTTATATGTCAGATGGTTATGCGATACTTAGTTGAATTTTGTGTTTATCAGAAGTGGAGCAAGGGAAAGCAGAAGGAGAAGGTAAATAACATGGTGCTCTTCGATCAGGGCACCTATGACAAGCTCTTGTCTGAGGCACCAAAATACAAGCTCATCACACCTTCCATTCTCTCTGATCGTTTGAGGGTACCTCTTATTGCTTCGCCTCTTTTTTAATTACATTTTTAATTACATGCTCCATTTTTCATTCTGATGGTTATTGGTGTTATTTGAGACGCAATCCATTCTCACGCGGTTTAGCTCGTCTTATAAGATTGCGTTGACGGTCTATTGATGTCGGCTGCTGCACATCTTCAATAATTCTGCAGATTTCGTCGAATTGTGCTTGATTTGATTAATTATTGCTTGTGGAATTCTTCTATGTATATTTCTCTCTTAACTTACCAATAAGATTTAGTTTTATGAGGTTGGATCAGCTAATCATTTAAAAAACGGTCATTCTAACTTTCTGATAATGGCAAGTGCTCCCCCCCCCCCCCCCAGGGGGTGTAGGAGTAAAGGAGCTGTTTTCATGTTGAGGATGAAATGGACAACGTTAGGCTGAAGAGTTAGTATTTGAGAATACTCTGACCAGGTTGCTTGACACACAGATTGATCTCGTGGACTCAGTTGTAGCATACTGTGCATTGTAGATTTTAGAGACCGCTTATATGTTTTCTTTTTCCCCCCGACGTAGGGTTTGTGTGATTAGTAATGTAGAATTTCTTTCTTATCTGCGTGTCTATGCTCTTCTACTTTGGTTTGCATTTTACATTCTTAAAAGTTGTTTTGGGTAAGCTCTGAAACTTGAAATGTGCTCTTGCTTCTTACTTCATTGATTATGTTTCGAACATTCGTGCGGTCTTTTGTTTATTAATTGCCATTGTTCATTTCCGGGGACTTTCTCCTTTTCATGCTCCAAGACAAGCTGTGATTGCTACAACAAACGCTATTGTCTTTGTTTTGCAAAGCAAATAAAATCCTTCGCTTCCTATAATCATGCACGTATGGAAAATGCTTGTAAGCAGAAGCCCAGGAACCATGGGAAAGCCAAGTGATTACATGACGTATAATCTGCATCTCATTATTGCTTCCTGTGATGAATGATTAGCCAGTGATGACTACTAGTGATATAATATTTGAGCCATCCCTCATTTTTTGCACGAATATTTCAGATCAATGGATCACTAGCAAGGAAGGCCATTAGAGAATTGATGGCTAGAGGCTCAATCAGGATGGTATCTGCACACGCAAGTCAGCAGATCTACACTAGGGCTACAAACACTTAAATGCTTTTGGTCATAGGATATGTAGTGCTGGCGGTTTTGGCTGTATTCTTGTTCCTTTTTTCCCCTGGTTAATGACACTTGCTCTTGCTATATTGCATCTCAGGACTATTGTCGACTGTTTAAATTTATGCGTTAATGATAAGGTTTTATTTCTCCTTGGTAACGATATTTGATTGATGACTGTACCATCATAGTATCATCATCCACTCGATTCTATTTCGCAATTTTTGTTCGCTCCCCAATATTATGGGCCTGTTTGTTTGTTTTTTTTTCCTTTGTTCTTAGAACAATTTTATAAAATTGTTTCTTTCTTAGAACAAGTTTTGGACAAAAGAATTTGTTTGGACAATAATTTTAAAGAATCATGTTTGAAAAAAAAAACTCAGAAAATCATGCTTGGCACGTAATAGTTGTCCCTAATAGTAATAAGTGGTGGATAATAGGGAGAAGAAAAAAGATTTTTTAAAACAAAACCAAGAAGAGATGTACAGCTGATTTTGATTTTTAAGTTTTTAAAAATATTTTTTTTGAAAAAAACAATCAATTAAAAATAAATTACTAGATAGGTGTTTTTATTGGAAAAAATTCAAATAAAGACCTTTTGTTATGTAAATTGCGATTTGGGATTTTGAATTTGAAAAATAGCAAATAAGGACTCGGTTTTATTTTACAAATATGAAATCATAATGAAATGTCCGAGTCAAATAACAAGTTGGCTATAACTGAGGGTATGCCAAATGACGAGTTAATTATGAAAAATGACAAGTTTACTTTAATGAATGATAATTTCAATAGATTAAATCACAATTTGAGTGCAGGGCATTTTAGACATTTTACTCATATTTCATATTTGCAAAAGTGGGACCCAGTTCTTATTTGCTATTTTTCAAATTTAAGGTCTCAAATTACAATTTTATATATTAGGAGTCTTTATTCGTAATGTTTTCTTTTTATTTCTCTATTTTTAAAAACAATTTTTTTGAAACAAAAAAAATCAAGCAAGTCTCCTCACTTTTGAAGCGAGAGCCAGTCTAGCTAGCAACCAAGCCTTGATGGTTTCTGCTACGTTCACTTAACTTCGTTCAATCCTCACTCGCGATGTTAACAAAACTTCTCCAGCTTTAAAAGTTCTATTTATATCTATTAAGAAACTTGTAAAGTTGTTAGTTGTTAGTTGTTAGTAATGTCTGAGTTAGTATTGGTCCGGTGTTTGGCTCTCCGTTAGTGTTGGTTCGGTGTTTGGCTAATATTTCGGGTGCCATTAGTAATATGAGGCGAAGTTGATGGTGAAAGTCATGAAAAATGAAATCCAAAAGTGAACTTGTACACTGGAAAAACTGCTTTTAATGCTTTTGAAAACACTTCGATGATCAACATTCGTTCGTCATTTTGGCTTCTACTGTCGATTTTCTAAAACGCCCTTGTTGATTAAGGATAAATTTGAAAAGTTAAGATAAAGTTTCATATTTAGTTAATTTTACCTATATTTTAATCTTCGTTAGAGTTAATAAAGCTTTATAAATGAGAATAGTGACACTAGTCTCAATTCCATCTTCGACAGTTCTGTCCATGTCAAAGATAGATTAATAAATTTTACGTACTTTTCTTGTAAAGTTCCCACACCCCCCCCCCAAAAAAAAAAAAAATGTTAAGTGGTTCCGGCATATTTTAACTTCAACACACTAAATTCACAATCCTGATGTCTCAAGTCTCTGCGCTATTATGACATCACCCAGCAGTGTAGCAACAAAATGGAAAGCATCTTACAAGCAAATCAACTTCATGCCACCAAAAGGAAGCTGATAACCAGAGTTTCTGATTGGCTGTCAATTGTTTTCCAGTACATGAGAGAAGGGTTGGTGACTGCTTTTTTGGTTCTTTCGAGCACAAATTTGCTGTCCCTCACCATTACCATCTGATGAATTAATAAATAGTATGTGTTATTTGGGGTTTGGGAACATTATTCAGACATGAGATTCCAGATATCAACAATTGTTTCCAAACTTAATATTTAAATATGAGATTCCCAGGTAGATAAGCAAACCTTAGGAAGTCAACATGTTATCCTAAACAGAGTGGGAAATAGAAAAAAGAAATCATGTAGAAGAGATCCCAAGCAGCCATGCTATCTGCATATGATTTTCTGCCTCCTCAACCCACACCATATGTGAGTTTCCAATTCTCATGTTAGAAATTTCTTTAGCCTGAGATTCATGCATGGTAACCCAAAAATCCCAATCAAGATGGCATTGTAAGCCAATTATCAGACAATTGAATAAGAATATATTCCTTTTGTCTTCCACAGCTACTTTGCTTTCTCTCTCTGTGTGTCTATATACATAGAGAATATGGCAGCTGCAGGATCCCATGGTGTCAGTCTCACATATTCACTCTTCTCTGAGAAAAATTGTGGTTTTTCCCATGGCTGCAAGCATGAAGACCTCTCAACACAATCGATCCAACAGTGTGCCCTCTGCTCCTCATCCTCTGATATCACAGATTGAAGAGCATTTGCAAAGATTGAAGTCTTCTGATTCCACTTCATCGTCATCATCAATTAGCCAGCAGCTCAATGGTTTGCAGGATTTGCATGGCTACGCCACTCAGATGCTTCAATTGCCTACCACACAACGAGCCTTGGCCCAAGGATGCTGCAAAATATTGGTTGACGAGCTGCTAGAAGGGTCTCTGAGGATCTTGGATATTTGCAGTACTTCTAAAGATGCCTTGCTACAATCAAAGGAAAGCTTACATGAACTTCAGTCAGCAGCTCGCAGGAAGAGAACAGTTGGAGAAGCAGCACTCACAATTGATGCTGGAAAATACTTATCATCAAGGAAAAATATGAAGAAAGCAATCAAGAAGGCAGTAGAAATTCTGAAGAAATTTAAGAAGGAAAATTCCTCAGACATAGGTACTGAGTCTTTGTCTATGATTAGCAGCTTAAAAGAAGCAGAAGTTGTCACTCTCACCTTGCTAGAATCTCTTCTATATTTTGTCTCTGGCTCGAAGATACAACCAAAGCAGAGAAGATGGCCAATGGTTTCCATGTTGGTGCAGCCTAAAAGAGTAGCTTGTGACTCAGCAAATTCAAACACAAATGAATTTGAAAAGGTGGACGAAACATTGCAGTCTCTCCTATCTCACAAGCCTCAAACTGGTATATTAGTTGAGGATTTTCTGAATCACATGGAAAATTTGGAGTTGTGTATTGAGGTTTTAGAGGGAGGCATTGAACACCTTCAAAGGCATTTGATTAGAACAAGAGTTTCTCTTCTGAATATCCCCATCAAATACTGATTTTGATGTGAGATTTCCATACTTGTTTGTCGACGTAACTAAACAATTTTGTCAGTGTTGAATACACACACACACACACACACACACACACGCATAAATCCAAATATGACTATTTTTCCCCCTTATTCCTTCTTCCACAAATAGCTTCTATGCCGCATCCCAGAAATTATTTCAATTCTCACCGCAAAATAAGTAGAAGAAAAAGAAGATTTGGGGCACAGAAAATTTACCAGACATTATTGTTTGAGAGGCTCATTATTAGCATGCTAAGTTGGAGCAATAATGTGGAAACTATGGTCAATAATCTTTATTATTTTCTTATCTGAATATGAAGATATTGTGAAATTCACATATTGATATTTATAGGAATTATGATTTGCCAACCATCGGCTACTCAGATTTCAAGTTTTAAACTCATATGATGCATTGAGTCGGTGTGTTAATCACAACTTCCACAGCTATGATAGATGAACCATTATGAAAAAAAACCAATTATTGGTCTCAATTATAAGTCATGGGCTCAACTTTCAGAGGCCGAATTCAATGAACAATGTGCTTCTTGTCTTTGGGTTATAAGGACAAGCGAATCAGTATCTGATTTCCGCATGCCATCTTCCTGCATTACAAAAGATACAAGCAGACGCATGACATTATGAGTTATATAGAAAATATAAAAATAAGGAGGGTGTCACCTCATGAGAAAGGTAAATCAAATATCATGATGTAAATATTTTTGTCATTCTGAAAACATCGCTAAATTAAATGAAATAGAATTTGAATCTAAGACTAAAATGCAATACTCAAAAGTAAAAAAGGGGGGGAGGATCAGATTAAGAAATCTGTGGAGTTCGGGTTTCGTTAAAAAGTGCCATGAATGAACAAGATGACTCATGTAATTGGTTTCTATCCTAATTAATGAGTGATTCACTAAATCATTTGTAATTCACTTTCATATGTAAATCTGTATATCAATGTCTGGAAGAATTTTAGATTAGGCTTACAAGTGGTGGCTGGACATGCATGCAACCTATAATTCCCTCTGGTGAGTTCGATACTTCAATGGTAAGTCTATTGTTTTAATGATCCCTTGTTTCTTCTCCAAAACAAGTTAGAAACTTCACAAAACAAGTTCAAACACAGAATTTAGAGGCATAACATTAATGCAAAAAACATGGGGATGTCAAACGCATAATGAGTTGATGAAATTCGTTACTTCAATTGCACATAACTGTAATGTATGTGGATGAAATTCTAAGTTTTTTGTTGGATAACTTGAATGTTTTGGAATTGAACTGGTTGTACAGATAAGGATGAGAAGAATGATTATTGAAATCCATATCTTGTGTTGATTCCCCGCATCTGCATTTATATTTGCTTCCATTCCCATGTTAGTGGGTCTAAAACACAATAAAATACTAAAATTAATCAAAGAGTTAGGAGAAAGGAAATTCTATAGAAGGCGCTATCTTAAATTATTAGCAGCAACCAACAAAGAAATGTCATTGTCCCTCGTGCAATGTTTATTAAAGTATAAAGATACAACGTATCAACTTGAAAAGCAGGCCTTATATGATCATAGAAGTGAGAGAAAAGAAGGAAGGAAAAATAAATTTAAAACTCGGGTTATGAGCTGTAGAGATTATGATGAGAGATTATGCTAAAGAGACATTGCATGCCAAATCCGTGGTTGTGCCTAGATCGATCTAGGTTGTTAGCAATATTGAAGTATCCTGTGCTTTTTAATACACACACACACACACACACACAGCCATTTCCAGCAGAGAAAGGCAAAGTGGTGCTTCAATTCAACATTTTCAATTTCAATACCATTCTATTCTCTTCAGAAAAATGTCAGCCTCTCCATTAAACCAAAAATCCCACAACCATATTCGTTCTAACAGTTTGCCTTTAAAACCTCACCCCGTGGTTCTACAATGCAATGAACACTTGTCTCGTTTTGGGGCCTCAGACGCCACTCTTTCTTCTTCACTGCTGAGCTTGAAACTCAATAACCTTCAGGACTTGCATGATTCTATTGAGAAATTAGTCCAACTCCCCCTTACTCAAGAAGCACTTGTCCGGGAACATCAAGAGAAATGGTTAAATGAGTTATTGGATGGATCTCTAAGGGTCCTAGACGCATGTACCTCAGCAAAAGATGCCTTGCTGCACACGAAAGAGTGCACTCGGGAACTTCAATCAATTATAAGAAGAAGGAGAAGAGGAAATGATGTGGAACTCGCAACTGAGATTAAGAAATTCTTGACCTCAAGGAAGGTAGTGAGGAAAGCAATCTTCAAAGCCCTGGAGAATCTAAAGGGAGTTTCTGCAAATAAATGCAGCCTATCTGATACAAACAAAGACTATCAAACCATGACCTTAGTTAGCTTGTTAAAGGAAGGTGAAGTGGTCACTCTTTCGATATTTGGGTCTTTGTTGAACTTCATTTCAGGTTCAACACAACCAAAACCAAGCAGCTGGTCTTTGGTTTCAAAGCTAATGCACAGCAAAAGGGTAGCTTCTGCACAAGGAGGAGAAGATAAGAATGAGTTTGCAAAAGTGGATTCTGCATTACAGTACTTTATATTTAGCATGACAAGCAAGTCAAACAACACAAATGATCTGCAAAATAAGTTGGAAAAATTGGAAGCTTGCATCCAAGACCTTGAAGAAGGACTTGAGTCACTTTTCAGGCGTTTGATCAAAATTAGAGTTGCCCTTCTCAACATCCTTAATTCCTAGTTGAATGTATTAAAGGAGGGCATTAGAGTTTTGTAAAGGCATGTAAATTATTTTCACGCATGCCATTGTAGAAAGAGAAACTGTACTAGATCTATTTGTTGAAATAGAAATTGATTGTCTTACTAAAAAACTTAATGATCAAGATTGAAAGTTTTAATAAAAAAGGCAACGAGAATTCATGAAGGTTGCTCCAAAAGCCAATAACCTATTACTTTGTTAGCTCTGAATAATCAATAACAGGATTTTCGAAATCCTCAAGCTTTTTGTAACTTTATTGTTTATAGGTTCTGATGGATATGTAGTAGTAGTAGTAATATTTAATTACGCAAATTGTACGGGGAACAACAATGGATGAAGTTTAATCTTTGTGATTTTAAGTAAAGCAGGGTACCATGCGATTTGGCTTGAACACCAATCATTTGATATTACGTGAGAAACAGTGCATGAACATCACCATCAAAAAATGATCAACCATAGTGATGTGAATATGAAAATGTTCCTCGAGAAGAACAAATTGCAGTGAAGTAAGAAGAAAAATTCATAATCCAAGTGGTTAATAAGACAGAAACTGATCTTCTTTCTCTTGACATAGTATCTCATTAATGCTAAATATAACGGCTTGCCCACGTGGCATTTAAAAGTTTGGGTTTTGCAGAGGGTTTTTAAGATGCAGGAGACATGTAAGAGGAATACCATCTGTGAAAGATGCCATTGCAGGAGAACTCGTGTGATTCCCAAGTTAAAAATTGAAGAATGAGTACTTCATCTCTCATCCAAAAGGGCAATCAAAGCAAAGCAGATGGGCAACAGTCTCCAATTTGATTCAGCGGAAAACAAAAGTTTGTGATTCTGAATAATCAGTCACAAACGAATTTGTTGAGGTAGATGAAGCTCTGAAGTCTCTCATCAGTTACAAGCATCCATCTACAAACAATTCCCAAAGAAATTTGGAGGATTTGAAGATGAGCAATCATGATCTAGAAATGGAGCTAAGCACCTCTCAAGGCAACCAGATACAGAGTTTCCCTTCTCAATATCTTTAATCACTAGTATGGAAAAAAAAAATATATTAAGCTACCCTTGACACCCAACTCCAATTTTTCCCCGTGGGTGTCTCATCATTGTACATGAATGGGACCAATAATATTGTTCTTTTACTGAGTATATATTATCTTGGTATCACTTCGTGGCTATTTGAACATCTGCTTTAACTTAACCCAGAAAAACCAATTTTAGATTAATATAATGTCTTCTTTTACCAACATGGTTTTGACAGATAGATGGGTTAAGAAGAGCAAGAGTTGAAGATACGAAATGAAAGCCATGGTTTGTGCTAAACCCACATGGCACATGGTATACAATCAATAGAGTCTGATGGAATCAAAGCATCCATATCATATATTGTTTCCCGCACATGTGTGTTCTTAATTCAAGTTTTATGTGCTATAATTGCCATGGGTAACATGGTGGTTTTCATGGCACTCTTGCATAGGGCAATTAATATAATGAGAATACATATCATTTGTTGTAAGTGTGAAGAGAAATATAGGATTCTGAGTTGGAGTGTTCCTTAACAAGAGACATCGTATTAACATTTTTCAGATTATGTTCATCTGAATCTTAGTTAGTTAACCTTCACCCATATGCATGATATGAAATTTCTTGTCTTCCAATATATCTGTTTAACCCAATTTCCGTTCTTAGATTTTCAAGTCAAACACCGAATTGGAGATTTCTAATCACTATTAATTACAGTTCTTCCTTTGGATGATGGTGAGTGGTAGAAAAGCACAGGAAATGAGTTTTATATCATCTTTTTCTGATACTGTTCACCTGCAAGTTATTCATCTTAACATTTCTTCAATAGCATAAAAAATGATGTGAAGTATAGTGTCAGAATGGCCAACTTTTTTCAAAATTCTATTTCCCTTGTTTGTTAATTACATAGTTCAATGCTTCAGCATATATTCACAGTCTTTTTTCAATGACAGTATGTGCACTTGACAGTACGTATACTAAGTCAGCTCTTGGTTCATTAGTAATTTAGTACAGTGTGTTTCAACTTATTGGAGCAAGACCAACACAGGCAGAGATTCCCCCCCCCCCCTCAAGTATGGCAGCCAAGAGTAGCAAGTCAAGACAACTGAAAACGGGTGAGAGTGGTCTTTCGTTAGTCTTATCTAGCATCACAAATGCTGTGGCTTGCCATATCAGGTTCGCAAAGCATTTATCACAATAGCAGTTCCTCTATCATATAATTTAGAACAGTTTTCTCTGATGTTTAATCCGCCAAACGAATGGGGAAGTTGACATCGTATCCTAGATTTCCACACAACTTGATTTTCCTCCCATGGTTCTTGTTCTGTTAACGCATTCATCTTCAGCATTGGATCTCTATATACTGTCAGAGATGTGGAGCCAATCACTTATTATGATTGAAAGCCTCATTGCCCTTCATGATTATATGCTTTTGGCATCCTGAAAACATTCACATTGTAACGAGCCTCCTGATCCTCCTTGACAATTTCACAAGCCTATGTATCTCCTTCTTTTACCTAAATTCATGATATTATTCTTCTGTAAACTTAACACTTTTGAATATACTCGTTCATATTCTATAATTACTTGCATGTCCTGGCTACATCTCATTCACTTATAAATTACTCTTGTTCCCCCAATTCTCATTCATCACGTAATCTTTCTTAACTAGGACATCCTCCCCTTCCCTTTCAGCATCTAGAGTTTCAGTGTTCTTCACACGCGTCTCCTCTCAGGATTTAGAAGCAGGCACCAGGGGATATTTTACAGAGGCACCATTGGCAACAGCATTAGCATATGATAATTATCCAAGCTCCATTTTTTCAGATTGAGGCCACTACCTATATTCAAGAAATGTCATTCAAGTCATGAAATATGTGGAATTGCAAAATTCACCAAGAGAATGCTTAAGAAATCACCTCTCATAATAAGAGACTCCTTCCTGATCAATGATGAAATCCAAATCTTAAGAGTACTGAGACTCTCTAGTCTTCTCCACCATTATAAATTACTAAAATTCATAAGATAGAGGATGATTAGAAGCCATAGCAGAAAAGGCAAAATAGTTCTTAAAGGGTCGAAGTACCTCAAAATCTGTACAAAAAGCAATAGCAGCTGCGCTTACAGCCCTTTCTGCATGCCATCAGAATTCAGAAACATGAATATGTAAAGGTCAAAGCTAGGCCATGATTTCTGTCACTTCTTTTGATGGTTTCTTTGCTCTTTATAGCGCTTGTGTATCCCCCCTTTTTTTCTGTTTCTTTACTTCTTTTTTTTTTTTAATAAACAGACATATAAGATGAATAGTTGGACAGAATAGCTCCAACAGAAGCATGTTAGCCTGTGATAATTTGTCTCCCTTGTTAGTAGCATCATAATACCCAATATTGGAACTTGTTCATTTTCGGTAATCTGCATGCGTTTTAAGAGTTTCATTCCTCTATTTCTCTAGCAATATATTATAATGACTATGTTCCATCCTAGTATGGCAAAGATTATATTGAAACCGAAAGTGGAACAGTGCCAGCCTCCTGTTTATGACCAACCACTTTAATTAATGGACACTGAATCGAAAAAACTGGGTAAACATTGCTGTCCATTTATGACCCTTTAATCTCTGAAGATTTAGATTCTTATTTTTGTTAAACCATAGTTGTTGGCACTGCCATGCATTCGAAGTTCGTTGAATAAAGATTGTTTAATGAGAGAAACAGCCCATCCCATAGACAGAAGATCCATATATGATGCTCACTTCAATGGTACGTCTTGTTGGAACACAAAGTTTTGGTTGAGAGAGAGGAGACATTGCCGAGGAATCCATCTACAGCACAAGGATTCGTCCGATTCCCAATCCAAAAACTGATGGATGAGTTGGTAGGTTTGCTGTGCGGGAAGCATTGAGCAAACAGTGCCATGGAAGTGTTAAGACTAAGCCCAATAATATAAGGCCCAATGGTATAAAGTCCATAAGTGTAAAGTCCAACAAGCTAGTGACACTTTAGTAGATATTCTAGACTATTCTTTTGTACAGCCTTTACAGTGTATACGTGTCAGTGTATTGTAAATTCTAGGGTTCCTCACCCTACCTATTTAATGAATGTAAAAGGCAGAGCACTGTGCGCCTCTCTTAAGAAATATTTTCCCTTCTGTAAAATTTATCTTGGTATCAGAGCCTGTATAAGGCAAACAACCATGACGACTCCCAATGACACACCTACCTCACAGTCATCCATAAACACGAGTGAAACCTCCTCTGTGTCTGCATCATTACTGGCCAAATTTTCTGAGAAAAACAACTCTCTTTCACAAAGTTGTTCTGTCAAGCTGGACAGAACAAATTATCCTGTTTGGGTTCTTCATGTCTTACCCATTATCAAGGGCCACAAGCTAGAGGGTTATATTAATGGGACAAAGAAGTGTCCTGCTCAGTTCATTACTGAAGGAAATGCCACCAAGCTTAATCCTGAGTTTGAAGAATGGGAAGCCGTCGACCAGCTACTGTTTGGCTGGCTTCTAAACACAATGACACTAGAAATCTCATCTGAAATGACTAGTGTGTCAACATCTGCTGGCCTATGGCTTGCTGCTAAACAAACGGCTGGAGCACGAACTAAATCAAGACTTTTAATGCTGAGATCTGAGTTGCAGCGAACAAGGAAAGGTGCTATGAGGATGAGCGAATATCTGTCCAAGATGAAGAGTCTAGCTGATCAACTCTCTATTGTTGGGAGTCCTCTTCCACTTCCAGATCTTATTATCCAGGCTCTAGCAGGTCTTGATGCTGAGTACAACCCTATTGTGGTTCAGTTGTCCCACCAAGCTGAAGAACTCAGCTGGCTTGATATGCAGACTTCCCTTTACACCTATGAGAGTCGAATGGATCAGCTTAATCAGTTTTCTCAGCTTTCTATCAACACAAACCTGATCAACTATGCTAGAACAGAAGAGTACAGCTCAAGGAATACCTGGCGTGGAGCTCGTGCAACTCGCGGAAGAAGAGGTCGTGGAAGAAGTGGCAACCGCTCACGTGGACGCTGGAGCAATAGCTATGAGAATGGGCCACTGAAGTGCCAGTTGTGTGAAAAGGTTGGACATTCTGTGGAACACTGTTTCTACCGATTTGACAAATCATTCAGCAAGCCTGGAACCAGAAAGGATGAAGGAAACAGAGGCTCAAACTCATTCTCTGATTTTGACAGTGCCTATTGGGCAACTCCTGAGACCGTGAATGATGATGCTTGGTATTTGGACAGCGGTGCAACCAGTCATGTCACCAAGGATCTTGCCAAACTTGATGACCCAATTGCTCCTTCTGGTAAGATGAATATAGTAGTTGGTGATGGTTACAAATTGAGAGTTAAAAAAATAGGCTCTTCTACTATTCAGAATGCTTCTCATAAGAAGGTTAAACTGAAAAGTGTTCTTTATACTCCTGAGATTAAGAAAAATCTCCTAAGTGTCTACAAAGTAGCTTATGACAATGATGCTAATGTGATATTTAATGCAAATGGTGTTTATGTGAAGGATCAGGCAACAGGGGAAACAATGCTGCAGGGAAAACCGAGTAATGGTGGTATGTTCAGAATTTCCAGTCAGAAACAAGATAGTAGTACAGCTCTAGCCTTTACTGCAGACAAAGAAGCTGACAGTTCAGCACTAAGAACTAATAGTTTTAGTAGGAATTTTTGGCATTGTAGACTTGGTCATCCAAGTAATAGGATTTTGAATCAGCTCATCAGTGAATGTAATCTGAAAGTTAATCCCAGTAATGATAATGAGCATCTTTTTTGTGAATCTTGCAAATATGGTAAATCACATTCTTTACCTTTTAAGGTTTCACATTCACGAGCCTCAAAACCTCTAGAATTAATTCACACAGATCTTTGGGGGCCAGCACCGATTGTTTCCATGAATGGCTATAAGTACTATATTCTATTTCTTGATGATTATAGTAGATATTCATGGATTTTTCCTCTAAAGTCAAAAGATGAGGCTCTGCAAGCTTTTGTTCAGTTCAAAAACTATGCTGAAAAACAATTTGAAGGTAGCATTAAGATAGTGCAAAGTGATTGGGGTGGAGAATATAGGGCTTTTGCTAAAACCTTACAAGATTCTGGAATACATTTTCGGCACTCTTGCCCACATACTTCTCCACAAAATGGCAGGGCTGAAAGAAAACATAGACACATTGTGGAGACTGGTTTGACCTTACTTGCTCAAGCAAAAATGCCATTATTTTATTGGTGGGAGGCTTTTCACACAGCCACTGTACTTATTAACAGGCTTCCTACTCCTGTTTTAGGTGGTGGCTCACCCTATCTTAGACTATTTTGCAAAGTTCCTGATTATGAGAATCTGAAAATATTTGGTACAGCATGTTTTCCTTGTCTCAGGCCATTTAACGACCACAAACTCCAATTCAGAACTACAAAGTGTGTTTTTATTGGTTACAGCAATTCACATAAAGGCTACAAGTGTTTGAATTCAAATGGGAGGATATATATCTCTCGTCATGTGGTTTTTAATGAGCATGATTTTCCTTTTGCAACAGGTTTCATGAATAAACAGAAAGTACCTGAGGAGTTGATACATCCAAGGGAATTTTTCAGTTCCTCACTTTCATCTCTGCCTAAGGAGTGTCCTGTTCAAAACTCATCCACTCCCAGATCAAATGTTCAAATTTCTGAACCGTCTGCTCTTCCAATTCCAGCTTCTCCTGATCATGCTTCTGCTGAACCTGCACAATCGAAATCTGTTGAGCAAAATCTCTCTAGTTCAGTGAATGAACAACAACTCTCTCAATCTTTAGAGAGTCCTAGCTCTCAAGGTCTACCATCCATTCAAGAGACAGCAATTGTTCCAACACAACATCATATGATAACAAGAAGCAAAGTGGGTATTCATAAACCTAAACATCCTTTTGTGGGAACAGCTACTACAGATATTTCACTTGTTGAACCTACAAACATAAAAGAAGCCTTACAGTCTCAACATTGGATGAAAGCTATGCGAGATGAATATGGTGCACTCATCAGAAATAACACTTGGAGATTAGTTCCCTATCAAGGCAATAGAAAAGTGGTAGATTGCAAGTGGGTATTCAAAGTTAAGACAAGTGCAAATGGCTCAGTTTTGAAGCCTAAGGCAAGACTAGTTGCCAAAGGTTTTCAACAAAGTCATGGAGTTGACTTCTATGAGACTTTCAGTCCTGTTTTGAAGACCTCTACATTGAGATTTGTACTAACTTTAGCCGTGTCTTTTGGCTGGCCAATCAAACAGCTAGACATCAATAATGCCTTCTTGAATGGTGATTTAGAGGAACAAGTCTTGATGAAACAACCAGAAGGGTTCGAATCAATCAAGTTCCCTAATTATGTGTGCTTACTGAATAAAGCTCTATATGGATTGAAACAAGCCCCGAGGGCTTGGTTTGACAAACTGCGATCTACTTTACTTAGCTGGGGATTTACTAACTCCAGGTCCGATACTTCACTATTTTTCATTAGAGGAAAGAGGTTTGTTCTCTTTGTACTCATATATGTTGATGATATTGTTGTGACTGGAAATTCTACTGCAATCATGGAGATGTTTATTAAACAACTCAACACTCATTTTGCACTTAAGGATCTCGGACATCTACATCATTTCTTAGGAATTGAAGCCTACAGAGATGTTACTGGCCTCTATCTCAAACAGGAACGCTACATCCTGAACATGCTAGACAAGTTTGGCATGACAAATTGTTCTTCTGTTCCTACACCCATGGTGGTCAATCGAAATTACTCTAAAGATGAAGGGACACCTCTGAAGAATCCTACGGTATACAGAAAAGCAATTGGAGCTCTGCAATACCTAAATAATACTAGACCGGACATCATATTTGCTGTGAACAAATTAAGCCAATTTCTTTCAGCTCCCACAGAGGTTCACTGGCAAGCACTTAAAAGAATCTTTCGTTACCTTAAAGGAACCACTAATCTGGCTCTTCATGTTCGTCCTAGCATGCATCTTAATCTTCAAGGTTTCTCAGATGCGGATTGGGCCGTCTGTCCTGATGACCGCCGTTCAATTGGAGGTTACTGTGTGTTTCTTGGAGACACACTAATCTCTTGGTCAGCGAAAAAGCAGAATGTAGTCTCCCGTTCCAGTGCTGAGTCTGAATACAGAGCATTAGCAAACCTTGCTGCAGAATTAGCTTGGCTTCAATCCCTAATTGGAGAGTTGGGAGTCGAATTCAGAACCCCACCAGTTGCTTGGTGTGACAATCTTAGTGCTTCAGCTTTAGCATCTAATCCGGTCTATCATGCACGCTCTAAACACATTGAGCTTGATGTTCATTTCTTGCGAGACCGGGTTCTTGACAGGAAGCTTTCAGTGCGTTATGTTCCCTCTTCAGACCAGCTCGCCGATTGCTTCACGAAGGCCTTGTCTCACTCCAAGTTTTGGGCCTTCAGGAACAAACTAGGGCTTGTCATTTCACCTAGCCCTAGTTTGAGGGGGAATGTTAAGACTAAGCCCAATAATATAAGGCCCAATGGTATAAAGTCCATAAGTGTAAAGTCCAACAAGCTAGTGACACTTTAGTAGATATTCTAGACTATTCTTTTGTACAGCCTTTACAGTGTATACGTGTCAGTGTATTGTAAATTCTAGGGTTCCTCACCCTACCTATTTAATGAATGTAAAAGGCAGAGCACTGTGCGCCTCTCTTAAGAAATATTTTCCCTTCTGTAAATTTATCTGGAAGCACAAAGAATCGTGTTAATATGATATTATTTCATGCCCACATGTGGAAAGAAAAATATCTTTCTTGTCTCTCTCTATTCTTTGGCTATATAAGAAGAATGTGCACTCAACTGAAACTCAAGTTTAGAAGAAATCGCACTTCTCATTTCTAAGCCTTCTATTTTCTCAGAAAATAAAATGGCAGCCATTGACTCAAACCCAAACATCTCTCTGCATATACGCTCTAATAGCTTTCCTAGTGCACCTCACCCCCTTGTATCACAATTTGAGGAGCACCTGAACAGATTGAAGTCTTCTGATTCTGCCTCTTCTTCATCCTCTTTAAGCCACAAACTCAGTGGCTTGCAGGATTTACAGGACTCTTCTGACAAGTTGCTTCAACTGTCAACCACCCAACAAGTCTTAGCAAAAGATTGCAGCCAAAAGTGGGTTGATGAACTACTAGATGGGTCTCTAAGGCTCTTGGATATCTGTAGTACCGCTAAAGATTGTCTTATGCGGTCAAAGGAGTCCGTGTATGAAATTCAGTCAACCATTAGAAGAAGAGGAGCTGAAGCTGCATCCACAGATGGGGCTGGAAATTATTTGGCTTCCAGGAAGAATGTGAAAAAAGCAATTCAAAAGGCCTTAGGAAATATCAAAGGATTAAGAAATTACCCTATAGTTTCTTCTGCAAACAAAGAAAATGACATGCTTAGCTTGTTGAAAGAAGCAGAAGCAGCCACCATGAGCACATTAGAATCTTTACTGTACTTCATCTCCGATCCAAAGGGACAATCAAAACGAAGCAAATGGTCTGCAATTTCCCAGTTGATGAAGCCAAAAAGAGTAGCTTGTGACTCTCAAGAAATTGGCACAAATGAATTTGAGAAGGTAGATGCAGCTTTGAAGTCTCTCATTAGTCAAAAGCATCCGTCCACCCACAATTTTGAAG
The DNA here is from genome assembly GCF_004799145.2 of Neltuma alba. Lineage (NCBI taxonomy): Eukaryota > Viridiplantae > Streptophyta > Magnoliopsida > Fabales > Fabaceae > Neltuma > Neltuma alba. The sequence continues at coordinate 18,698 of NW_021633533.1, forward strand.
GCGATTTAGAAAATCTGGAGATGTGCATTCAAGATCTAACAATAGGAGTTGAATGCCTTTCAAGGAAACTTATCAAAACCAGAGTTTCCCTTCTCAGCATCTTCAATAACTAGTTGCACAAAGTATTTAGGATAACCTCGGACACTCAAATTCAATTTTCCCCATGAGTGTCTCATACTTGTACGTGAATGTGATTAATAACACTATTCTTCCACTGAGCATATGTTATCTTGGTATCACGTTATAGCTTTTTGATCATCTTTCTTCTTTCCGATCTTGCAAATACTAGTTCTCCATTTTTGTTCCCTGTTAATGAAAAACGGAATAATTGCATGTTAATTTTCTTGGTCAACCTCTAAATATACTATGTAATTTTAAGTTTATAAACACGGATTCATTTCTACCAGAAATACATGGAGTTCAATCATTCAATTCAAATCAAATGGAACCAAAGCATCCATATAAACTTTTATTGCCAACACATGCTTGAGCAATTGGTTCAAATATGACGTGCTATAATTGTGTTGAACAATGCGCAGTTTATTGCCTTCGTTTACAAGTCAACATGCAACTAACTAGTAGTTTATATGTAATAATGGAAAGACTTCACGGTTTTTTGTAAACAAATCTAACAATAATGCCAAAGATTATTTGGCAACATGTGCAACAGATCATCATATGAATTAAATAGAGAAAGACATGAAATGCCACGCTTGCAAGGTAGATTATAAATAGAATGCAGATAAGATTATTGCAAATGTGAAGGGGAAAAAAATGAAGTCCTTAGCTATAGTGTTCCTGTTTATGAAACAGTATTAATATGTCTGACATTATTTGTTCATCTGCATCAAGATTAGAGACCAATTAACTTTCTTAGAACATCATAGCTAAAAGAATACAACCACACCTCTATTTTTTTGCTATTGCATCCCTTTTTCGGTAAAAAATTAAAATTAAAATGAACAAGAGAAATTTTTTTACTTTTTGAACTACTTGAATATTGAAATTTTCACAACACACACATGTTCTATATTTTCATCTTAGATAAAGTCTCCCCGGTAAATTTTATTTGTTTATTCTTTATTCTCTTTTTTTATTTCTTTTCTTTGTACTGTATTTGATTTGGGGTAAGTTTGGATATATATCACTTGCAAGATTGACATGTTACATGCCATGGGCTTGTCTACCGAGAACTTTAGACATTTACTATATCCGGGAGTCAATGACTTAAGTTTTGTGTACATCATAACTTGAAATGGTTTTTTAAATTTTATATTTTACTAAGCTTGGGATAAATAGTATATCGGTTTCAAAGTAAAATTTTGTGTTGTAGGACATGAGGTCAGTTTTGAAACAATATCATCAAATCGACAAACTTAATCACATGGCACAAATGTAACTGATCAAAGGGAGAGATAATTAACAACAAATATTCAGAGAATAGAAAATTACATGACAATCAAATGTTAAGTAAGAGTAAGAACTTCAGTGTTTCTGCATGTACAAGTGAAAGTGAAAAGCTAATTTGGTCAAATTTGCAAAACTTTATGTGACCAATTTGCGCAACTAGTGATTGAGAATGTTAAGGAGGGCAACTCTAGTTTTGATAAATCTCTTGAAAAGGGTCTCGAGTCCTTCCACAAAGTCTTGAATCACCAACTCCAAATCTTCCAACTGGCTCTGCAAATTATCAATATTCTCTGACTTTGCTGTGTGAAATACAAAAATTTCTAATGCAGAATCTACTTTGGCAAATTCATTCTCATTTGCATCTTGTGTGCAAGAAACCCTTTTGTTGTGCATTAGCTTGGGGACCAAAGACCAGTTGCTTGGCTTTGATTGTGTTGCCACAGATATAAAACTCAACAATGACTCCAAAATCTGAGGAGTGACTGTCTCCAAATCTTTAAATAGGCTCCCCAATTCTGGAGTTTGATGACTCTTGTGAGAAGGAGAAAACTTGCTCTTATTACCCTTCAGATTTCCCAAGGCTTTGGAGATTGCCTTTTTGACTACCTTCCTGGAGGTTAACTATTTTCTGACCTCTACCGTGACCTCCATTTCTCCTCCTTTTTTTGTTCTCATGATTGATTGAACCTCCCTTGCACACTCCTTTGTATGCAATAGTGCATCTTTGGCTGTGGTGCACGCATCCAAGAGCCTGAGAGATCTATCCAAGATCTTTTCAACCCAATTTTCTTGACACTGTTGGACAAGGACTTCTCGAGTAAGGGAAAGTTGAACTAACTTTTCAACAGCTTCATGTTTACTGAAGGTCACTTAGTTTATGGCTAAATGAAGAGGAGGATGAAGAAGATGAAGTTGTAGCAGTAGAAGCCTCTGATCCGCACAAGTGTTCGTTGCATTGTAGAATGAGAGGGTGTGGCTTAGAGGGTAAGAGTTGTAATATTTTTTGGGTGTGTCAAAGAAAGGATCCTAAATTAATTGGGAATGTGGGAAGATGAAAACAAATTGAGCATTAATCATGGACAGATTTTCTTATTATTATTATGAATATTATGAATAGGAAATCAAATGTAGAAGAGTTTTAATGTCATAAATGGATTTCCAATACATTAAGAGATTTAAAAGTGGGCCATTAAAATCCTTTAATGCATTGAAGCATTTAAATTATTCAACAGAAATTTTCTATGATTATCTAACGCCTTGAAAGGTTTTAAATCCTAGTGCTTTTAAACATTTTTAATGTATTAAAAGATGATTATGAAATTCAAAACGGAGTAATGCATTGAAAGCCTTTAAACGTCTTTAATATATTAAATGGTGACTTTGAACTTCCAACTGGAACGCTTTATCTCTTTGCCTCCAACGGTTAAATCATAAACAATTCTAACACATTATAAAACCTCCATACCTCCACAATGCTATCATCAATTCATATACCCAATTTTGATTGATTTGAATTCAATGGGGAAAACGGACCATTGAATGTTGTGCTATTATGGTGCCAACATTCATTTTATTTGGAGCCTATATAAGGGGCTTTAGCCAAGGTGCAAAAGATACACAGCTCTAGAGTTTTCAAGCTCATTTCTTTCCCCTCTTGTGTATTTTCTTACTTTCTGAGTTTACTACTATCTTCTGTTGTTCTGCTCACCCTGTTTTATAGGAAGAATCTATTTAATCCTGAGAAGTGCCGCATTCTTATCTACTGGTAGTTACGGAATAGCTCTTAAGGACAGCATCCTTAGGACGTGACTCGGATTAACTATTTATTTTGCAGGTGCTGCCGCCAACAATCTTAAGAGCTATTCACATCATGGAACAACCCCGCAACACTGCTGCTCAAAATGACCATGATGCTGCCTTAGTAACTGTTGTTCCAATAGCAGTTCCTATTCCTAAGCCTTTTCCTGACACTTCAAAAATAGAGACGTTTGATGGAAGGAATTTCAGGCGGTGGTAGAAGCGAGTTTACTTTGTCCTTGACATGCATGGAGTAGCTGCTACTCTTACTCATTCCAAATCAACCCCGGATGCTGATCAGGCCTAGAAAGATATTTGGACACATGCTAATAAGGTTTGCAGACACACTCTTATCAGCACTTTATCTAACGATCTATTCGATATATACTTTGTCTGTAATGAAACAAACAAAATATGGGAATCTCTTATCCTCAAGTACACTGCTGAGGATGCTGGGAAGCAAAAATTTGTGGTGGGGAATTTCTACAAATGGGAGATGACTGAAGAGAAAGATATCAAGCTTCAAATCAATGAGTACCACAAATTGCTAGAGGAGCTTTGTGCCGAGAAGATTAACTTACCAGATGAATTCGTAGCTGGCATACTGATCGAAAAGCTGCCAGAGACATGGAGTGACTACAAACAACAATTAAAGCACAAACAGAAGCAGTTGTCCCTGTTAGATCTAATTGCTGACATAATAATTAAAGACACAAACAGAAAGACTATACAAGCTACGAAAAGAAAGGAAATAGCTGCCAAAGCAAACTTGGTGGAATTGAAACCACGCTCCAAGAGGTATGATCCCAAAAACAAAAATAATAAAAATAAGAAATGTGATTACAAATCCAAGAACTCTAACCCCAAATTCAAAAGAAAAGCAATTGTTTTGCGTGTGGAAAAGGGCTACTCAAAAGGGTGATAATCCTCCTAAACCAAATGTGAATTTGGTTGAAGGAAATGATAGTAGTGATGATGAAGTCATAGCTGCAGTAGTTTCTCAAACCCTCATTGTATCTGATGTGAAGAAATAGGTGATAGATTCAGGAGCCACTAAGCACATTTGTGCAAATAGAGAGATGTTTACCTCCTTTGAAGAAGGGGAACACCACTAATACATTGCCAACTCTCGAACTGCTAAGGTTCAGGGAAAAAGAAAATTGGTACTAAAACTCACATTAGGAAAGACCTTAGCACTAAATGACGTTCTGTATGTCCCTGATGTTAGGGCAAACTTAGTCTTTGTGGCGTTGCTTGGGAAAGCTGGGGTTAGAGTGTCCTTTGAGTTTGACAAGATTGTTATGACTAAGAATAATGTTCTCATTGGGAAGGGATATTATAATCAGGGTCTGTTTGTTTTAAGTGTTGCTGAAATTAATGAAAATGTATCTTTTTCTGCTTACTTGATTGATTCTTTTGACATATGGCATGCTAGATTAGGACATGCTCATAAATCATATATAAAGAGATTGCAAAATCTTGGGTTAATTCATGGAATTAAAAGTAATGATTTTAACAAATGCGAAGTTTGTGGAGAAACTAAATTAACTAAGAAGCCACATTTTTCTACTCAGAGAGAAACTGAATTATTATCTTTAATTCATACTAACTTGGGGATTTAAAACAAGTTCAAACTAGAGGAGGCAAAAATATTATATCACTTTTATTGATGATTTTTCAAGATATACTAAAGTATATTTATTGAGAAATAAAGATGAAGCTTTTGAAAAGTTTCTTTTGTATAAAGCAGAAGCAGAAAATCAACTGAATAAAAAAAATTAAACAAGTTAGATTCAGGTGAATAAGGAGGAGTTACTTCATGGACTATACCCTCTTTTTTACAAAAATCATTTAATAATAAATATTCTTCTCCTCATTTAATTTTTTATTTAGTTGATTTTCTGCTTTTGCTTTATACAAAAGAAACTTTTCAAAAGCTTCATCTTTATTTCTCAATAAATATACTTTAGTATATCTTGAAAAATTATCAATAAAAGTGATATAATATCTTTTCCCTCCTCTAGTTTTGAACTTGTTTTAAATCCCCTAAGTCAGGATGAATTAAAGATCAATTTAGTTCTTCTCTGAGTAGAAAAATGTGTCTTCTTAGTTAATTTAGTTTTCTGCACAAACTTTGTATTTGTTAAAATCATTACTTTTAATTCCATAAATTAACCCAAGATTTTGCAATCTCTTTATATGATTTATGAGCATGTCCTAATCTAGCATGCCATATGTCAAAAGAATCAATCAAGTAAGCAGAAAAAGATACATTTTCATTAATTTCAGCAACACTTAAAAACAAACAGACCCTGATTATAATATCCCTTTCCAATGAGAACATTATTCTTAGTCATGACAATCTTGTCAGACTCAAAGGACACTCTAACCCCAGCTTTCCAAGCAGCGCCAGTTTGCCCTAACATTAGGGACATACAGAACGTCATTCAGTGCTAGGTCTTTCCTGATGTGAGTTTTAGTACCACTTTTCCTTTTTCCTAACCTTAGCAGTTCGAGAGTTG
>NW_021633534.1:0-36815 GCF_004799145.2 Neltuma alba
ATCAGAGGAGTAGTATTTAGAAACCGAATTTCATTATTATATTTATTTTGCGTTCACCCCATCAGTTTTGACATGATATTACATATTATCTTCTCAAACGTGTATTCATTTTTAAACATATATTGGATTGCGGAGGTAGGAAAACTATTAATTGATTTAATTCCAAGAATAAGTGATTTTTTTTCATTAGTATTTTTTACACACTCCTTCTCATTGGTATGACGGTTAATTACTCAGCCTCAGGGAGTCGTTGCCTGTCATTATTGTCGTATCCCCATTTTCATAAAGTTCCAACTAATAGCGACAACCACACTATCCGTCAATGATATTGACGTTAATATGTTAGATAGTACTATCCTTAATATAAGATCCTATTTAATTTTTATTTTAATCCTAAATATAAGATTCCAATTCACTTTGTCTCTCATATTTACTCAATTTTTTCTAAGATAGTTCTTCTAATAATTATAGTTTTAGTCAATACACTTTATTAGCAATGATATTTTAGGAAAGACAACACCTATTTAGGACAAATAACTAACTTAACTTACTTCCTTAATCTCCTCAAATTAGTCAACTGGCTCTTATAATTAGGACCAGAGGTAGTACTACTTTGATCCAAAATATAAAATTTATTTTATAATATAAATTACATTACAAAACAGGTCTTATATTTAGGATCAGAGGGAATATATGGTGTTGTATTTCATTTTCATATCTCTATGTGTGTGTCTAATTTTATATCTATAAATATATAGAGAAAAATCATTATATGTTACCCAAACAACTTAGAGGATTTTTTGGGGGTTGAGAGATGACTTTGTAACATATTATAGGCCAAGACCAGCTGTCATGAAGGAAAATGGAGTTAAAAAGACTGTTAGGGTAAGGCCGTAGGGGTGAGATTGCAGCGTTTTTTATTATATTAGGACAAAATTATACCAATAAATATTTTAGGGTACTAAGTGCATATCCAAAAATAATTGAGAGTGTGCTGGGTGCATCTTTGCTCTTATTTTAATCTTTTTATTTTCTGAAATATGTGCTTCTTTAATTTGATGGCGAAAAAAAAAGAGTACGTGCTTCTTTAATCTGTCTGCTATGAAAATACCTTAATTAATTCGCACATGCCAATAACAATTAAAAGCATTAAAACAAGGGCTAAAGTATATATTTGGTCCTTTAACTTTGCACAAGGTTTTAATTAGTCCCTTAACTTTAAAAATTATACATTTGGTCCTTTAACCCTAAAATCATTTGGATTCGATGATATTTTTTGTAATAATTATGGATGTTTTGAAAATTAGACTTAATATATTAGTATTTAAGAATATTTTATCAACATTTAAGATTTAATGTCATCATTTTTTAAAAATTTTTGAGGTTAAAAGACTAAAAGTATACTTTTTAAAGTTAAGGGACCAAATTGAAATATTGTATATATAAAGTTAAAGGACCAAAAGTATACTTTAGCCTAAAACAAATGGGGCTTGGGTCTAACGGAAGAGATTAGTATTTTACAACGTTGTGAGATAAGGTTCAAATCCGTACTGGGATATGTGTTTACATTTAGTACCTGACAATACCTCAAACATAATTGCTCTCAATATGATGATACCTGTGCCTACAAAAAAAAAAGCATTAAATTTGTTGTAAAATTTCAAGTGGTTTCCAACATTACTTTAATTTTTTTTTGCCAGAATATTACTCTAATTAATTATACTAAGTTTTAACATCACATTAATTTCTACTCTCCCACTGTGGTTATTAAATATAAGCATATATGAAAAGAAGTATATAATACTCATTAAAACTACCAAAATTTCGTATAGGAAGAATAAAAAATTGTCCCTTCTAAGATAGGATGAAAATTTTCTTTTAAAAGGCTTCTGTAAAAAGGACTTTTCAGACAATTCTCCCTAGCTCATCAATAAACGACCCCACTCTTCCCATCTCTCTTTGATTTCCCCGACCTCCACGCCACACTCTCTTTCCCTTCCCCCTTTTCCCCCCGTCTTTCTCTTATTTGTATTCCTTGGTGTGCCATTACTCAAATAAATTCCATGTTATCTTTTTCGTAGTACAATACTACTTCTTATTTTTCCATTAATTGAAAAAATAGAATTAAAAGGTAAAAATCTATATTTAATTCTTTTTTTCCCTTCATATTTCATCATGCTCTTGATTTTTTTTTTCATAATATCTACAAATATTTAATTCTATCTTTTTATTAAATTAAAAAGTAATTAAAGATATTTACTTTAAAATCTATTTTTATACAATTCAATGAAAAGGTAAATAAAATATATGAATAAAAAATGTCAACTTGAAATTTATTTTGGTAATGGCACACATACAAATATGAGAGACAGAGATATGGCAGGGGAAGGGAAGGAGAAGAGAGAGTGGCATGGGGGGAATTAAAAAGATGGGTGGAGTGGAGTCGTTAATTGATGAGGGTGGGAGAGTCATTAAAAATCGAAGAAGAATTATTAAAAACTTTTAATTATTTTTCTTTTACTGCTCTCTTTATCAAAATTGTATAACCTCGCTTCTTTAATTTTTGAGAGAATTATTAAGAGGTCTCAAGAAAACAATTTAATTATCAAAAAGTTCTAATAACAAGTAACTAGCCTGAACTTGTTGTCATTTCCTACCCTAGACGTTGTCATTGCATGCTTTTCACTTGTCAATAGACTTTAGGGTAATTAAATTCCTTTCTTAGGATCTGATTGTAATTTTCCTTTAATTTTTCTTGCTACACCTGTAAAATATTAATAACGAAACTGTTTGTGTATATATAGGCGCATGCTCACAGATGCACGAGTACGAGCCATGAACTGAACCTACTGAGAGACCAAAGAGTGTTGGTATCCCTGCGACATTCACTTACCAAACAATGAATCCTTACCTGATGAGGCCCCTCTTCTCAGTTTCTGCACCTCAAAACTCTTCATCATCCTACAAGAGTCACCCTGTGATTCTTCAATCCTTACTCCCCTATCACTATTTTTCTGCCAACAGTATTCTTAACTTCGAATATCGTCAAAAGCACATTCAGAAGAGTCGTGGGGTTGTCTGGAGCCAGAATAACAGTGAAAGCTATGGCAGAAACCTCAGTATTATCACTGGTGTTCTTGAGAAGCCAAGAGAGAGTCTTTTTGATGAAGCAAGGACGACGACGTCGTTCATTATGCCTTCAGAAATCAAAACCTTTGAAGGCGGTATTGGTATCGTCAACTTTTTTAAAGGCAAGAACTTCCTCATCACTGGTGCAACAGGGTTTGTGGCCAAAGGTAATAGTGTTTCTCTTTCTTTTCCTTGCATGAAATTTCCCAGAAAAAGTCGGGTGCGTTTCCTTGAAATTATTTTTAGGCCTGATGCGTGAGTACTACTCACACACACACACACACACACACGCACACCTACTTTCTTATCTGTTGTATAACACCACTTATCATGAGGCCATTTGCCCGATGGCGTCATGTTTTGTGTTGTATTAGTTTCGACAGTGACTAATAATTAACACAAAAGCATTCCAAATTTGCAGTTCTTGTAGAGAAGATATTAAGGACGGTTCCAGAAATTGGAAAGATTTTTGTGTTGATCAAGGCAAAAGACAAGGAAGCAGCTATGGAAAGACTCAAAGCTGAAGTGAGTTTTTTGCCCCTATTATATAGCACAATCACTTGGAGATACTAAATTAACATGTATATTGTGATGAACATACAGATCATAGAATGTGAAGTGTTCAAGAAAATCAAAGAAGGTCATGGAAAAAGGTACGTGGAGTTCATGATGAGGAAGCTGATCCCAGTGGTTGGGACAGTGTGTGAAGCTGATCTGGGGATGGATGCTCACACTGTAAATGAAATTGCAAATCAAGTTCATGTGGTCGTCAACTCTGCAGCCACCACCGCCTTCGATGAGAGGTTAGTCATCATATATCACTCTGGCCTTGTACGCTACGCTACTCACCTGTAACTCAGTCTCGTCTATTAAGACGGAAATATGTTAACTTGATAAATTTTTTTACGTTTGTCTTATTAAAGAAAGCGTATTGAAAAAAAATATTGTGAATTTTCTCTCACATATTTTCGTTAATTTATTGTATTTATATGAGAAAAATTGGAAAAGATCATTAATTATCCTATAAATGACTTACATTTAGAATTAGATTTTTTTCCCCCTACAAGTGACTTACCTATAAGAATACAGAAGTATTTTAGTTATGCACGCATGTGAATTTATGACATGAGTACGACCATATTGGGGGCGTTTTTAATGTCATAAGCTTATTTAAGTTGTTGTAATTAACTTCTCATGGATGTGGCTTCTGTCCATGTGAAGTTTGACACATACCCATACTGATATGCATGTGCGTATATATAATTTTATTTCTTTCTTCATTTTTAAATTAATAAGTCTCCAAACACTTAATTTTTATATTATTATGATTTTTATATATAATATATTTTAATATTATTGAATTTTACATCATCATCAATTTACAAAATTATTGCTTTTGGATAGTTCATATTTATAGTTAATTTTATTTTTATATTATAAATAATTTTTCATTTTGATCGTAGTGAAAAAAGCAAGAAAACCCTTGAATTTTACAGCTGAAAATCTAAAATAAAAATTATTTTATAATTTTCCATTAAAAATAAATTTATCTTTTATGTACTTTATATAAAAACTTTTAATATTGATTATCTTCCCAAATTAAATTTAATTAATTTAAACAGAATGTGGTCTGATCAATGTCGATATCACGTTACGAACAAAATGAGCAATTGATTGAACATTAATTACGATAGGTGTGTGCGTGTAGGCGGCAAAAAAAAAAAAAAAAAGGGGGTGCGCGCATGTATATATGGTTAGCGAAATATATACATACTAACCTCATGTTCTTAATATAAAAATTAATTTGATTAATTAAAGTAGATTAAAAAAATTAGTTAAGTCAATTGTTTGTAGTAAATATATATTGTTTTCACTAAAATACCTTTACTAATCATGTATATTAGTTTAAATTATTATCTGATAAAACATTTAACATGTACAACTACTATAAGGACTGCTCTGGGAAAATAGATATATGAGAGATAAAATGAGTTAGGATTTTATATTTATAACTAAGATCTTATATTTAAGACCAAATTGAATATCAAACTAGCTTTATATTAAAGAATGGATGTAGTATCTACTAATCCTTCCCAAAAGAAAAACGGGAAAAGTAGAATACTTATATTAAGTTCTCTATATCTATTATATATCAAGTTTTTTAATCATATATGATCATATGTTCTATTTATAAAATATTATCATTTAATAGTATTTAATTATAAGAACACATGAAACCAAAAAAAAAAAGACACATAAGTATATATGATCAGATAACATAACATAATATAAAAAATTTGATCTAAGTTTTTTCCAAGGGAAAATAGCTCATTGCATCAAATAAGGAAATAATATACTCCCCCAACAGCTTGTTGTATAAAATAAAAAAAATCATGAAAGTTACATAGACCATATTAATTAATATTTTCTACTTTTATCCATATTAAAAATTACTAAAATAAGAATTTAATTATAATTTAATATAATTTAATATTTTTTATGGCTCTTTGAATGTCATGTGTTTTTTTTCTCCTTTGATAGGAGTAAAGCTAGAAAATTTTAAATTTTAAAGATATATTTAATAAATAATTGCTCTTTTCGATGATGTCGTGAGAAGTACTTTCTTTGATCCCCAGTATAAGTCACTATCAACTAATTCATCAAAACCCAAAAATAATAATTAACCCATTAAATATGTCTTAAATTGAAATTTTTTCCCTGATTTTATTCGTATTAAATGAGGTTTTGAAAGAGAGAGAAAAATATAGAGAGTACTGTTATTTAAACATGAATTGCAAGAGTAAAATTGACAAATAAGCAATAATTATTATGTAAGTGATGACCAATATATATTATGAACCCACAAAATGGTTCTAAAAATGATTTATATATTGTGGATCATAGGACGTGACTTATAATAACAATGGGAGGAAGTACAACATCTCAAAATAACAATTAGAAACTCGTTCATTAATCACATTTGGAAGAAAAGCAAATAGCAAAACATACCGGCCCCTACTTACATATGAGCTGGAAACGCTCAAATTTCTGTTCTGAATCAATTCACTTTCAGGTACGATGTGGCTCTAAACACAAATACCAAAGGGCCTTTTCGTCTCCTAAACTTTGCCAAGAAATGCAAGAGTCTTTGTCTTTTCTTTCACATATCAACAGGTATATATAAGACTAGAACGTACAGTAATATATAACTGATTTTTTTATATATATAAATAAGTGAACTTAAATCCAATATATGCATGTGATATTCAGCTTATGTTGGTGATGGAAAAGACAAGGGACAATAATGGAGAAGCCACTTTACATCGGACAAAGAAGAGTTAGGGCAATAACAGAACAGGATATAGAATTTGAACTAAAGTTGGCATCAGGAATGCTGGATTCATTCCAACAGGATCAAGCAACTCAGAAGATGAAAGAGTTGGGTATGAAGAGGTACATACAACGTAGGATTGTTTTTATATATGTTTACTTGAAAATTGGAGATCAATTTGTTTGGCTCATAATTGTTGCTTAAAATTATATATTGAAATATATATATATATATGAACAGGGCGAATATGCACGGATGGCCAAACACGTACTCATTCACAAAGGCGATGGGAGAGATGTTAATAAACAGCTTCAGAGATGGCATACCAATGGTCATTCTTCGTCCCACTGTGGTTGAAAGCTCTTATTCTGAACCTTTTCCTGGTTGGATTCAAGGATACAGGTCCTATATATATATCCTATCCTATCATCCCCCCATTTTCATTTTTCGTTGCATAATCGAATTCAGATTCTCTTATTTTTAAATTAATCATCACCTTCCAATCAGTTTTAAAAATCCATATATAATTAACCAGATGGTCAGATTTTACTTTGAATAATGGCCATGTTTTTGCCATCGCGTGAGAGGATCCGTACGTACACAACAAAATCCTTTCGAATTAACTTCATATATATATGCTTGCCCAAACAAACTCTAATTACAGTATTCTTTCAAAGACTTTGGATAATTTAATGTATTTGTTCTATGTAATGAAACTTTATGTAGTGTCCTTTCAACTTTAAGTTCAGAAAACTTTCAACAATAATGCTTTTCTTTTCACAATTTACGTATGTGATCATATTTGTTCTAAAATTTGGAACAACAACAACCGCAACCAGACAATGAAAAATCGATCAAACAATATGGCGGCTGAATTAAAGATTTTAGTCAAACCACAATAATAAATTGTAACTCATCATAATTATTCCTTAATATCATTGGATTTTTCTGTGCTATTTTTCATCCCATAATTATTTATTTTTTTCGTCATGACAGAGTTGTTGATCCCGTTATATTTAATTATGGGAAGGGTCAACTCCCAGGATTTCTTGGAAAACCCAATGCAGTTGTAGACATGGTAAGTTTAGGTCAATTATTTTTCATTCACAAATAATAAAGGTTAATTTCCCATTTTAAAATCAGTATGTATGACTTTGAATAATGGGTGGCATGATGCCATCAAACTAATATATATATATATATATATATGTTTAGCCAAAATATTAATGATTAAATCGAACGCATAATGCAGATTCCAGTAGATATGGTTGTGAATGCCACAATGGCAGCAATTGCAAAGCATGGGACTGCCGCAACGTCAGATTTAAGTGTCTACCACATTGGATCTTCCGTAGCAAACCCTATTTCATTTGGAGCTGTGTTTGATTATGCTCGTAGCCATTTCAACTCTTTTCCATTGGCACAGTCCTCAAATGGGAAGCAAAGTCTCATTCAGAAGATGAACTTTTTAGACTCTTTGGATGACTTTTCGTCTTACATTTCAATGGAGATTGCTAGGCAAACTGGATTGTTACATGCAACAAAGCTTGGACCTGATCTCCATAAAACCCTCCAAAAGAAGTCCACAAAGAAAGCAAAACTTTTCATTCACATGGCTAAGCTCTACGAGCCATACGCGTTTTATAAAGCATGGTAAGCAAAATTCTCAGATATGTCCATCTTCTATATCGATATATAGTTATATAAAGAAGAATGATATATAATTTTGGACCTGATTAGATTATACTATATTAATGTCAAAGAAAAACCTTGACACTTCTTAAGCTTCCAATTTTTATAACTTTTTTACAACTGAAATGTCCTGATATTTAAAGTTAACTTTCCAATTAGACTTTTGTCATCCTTCGTAGATTTAGTTGTTCAAATTTTTTTTAACAAGAATCAGTAAGAAGCACACTGTCCTTTTGAAAGCACATCAGATCATTTTCGGTTCCTATTTCCCAATACTCTAATTAACATGATTTTAAACATCTTATATTCTCAGTTTACAAAACAATATTCAGCTTGTAGAGAATAATTGTATATAGTCTGTAGAATTGAGGGCGGAAGTACTGTGGTTTCGTAGGTTTGATAATGGAAATACCCAGAGGCTATATGGAGAAATGTCAGCTGAAGAGATGAAGGACTTTGGATTTGATGTGAAAAGCATAGATTGGGAGCATTACATATCCAAAATTCATATCCCAGGTGTGAGAAAGCACCTTTTGAAGTGTTGAATTCTTCAAGGAAGGGCTACGTGTAATAGTAATTTCATCACTTGATATCTGATACTTATTATGTATTTAATTATGCTTATTTCGATGTTCTGCTTGTTAATCGATCGGTGTATTATGTAGAAGAAACAATGTGCGCTTTTTATTTCGTTAATTACTATTAATTGATCACTCATTTCATGAACTAAAGTTTGTAAGAAAATATTCTAATATATTATGGAATAATCAAAACGATAATGATATCCTTAAAAGATAATAAATGCAACGATCATACGAAATAAAAGAAATTATTCTAGAGGTCAACATAATTTTTTGTCCTTGAAATTTAGGCCTATTTTGATTTTGGTCTCTCAAATTTTAAACTTGTGGTTTTAATCCCTTAAGTTTAGTTCATTTTAAAATGTTAATACTTAGAGATGTAATGGTGTTAAAAGCTACTAAAATACTGCCCTGGTCCTTAATATAAGACCTCGTTTGACTTTTATTTTGATTCTAAATATAAGACTCCAATCCACTTTATCTCTAATATTTATGCATTTTTTCCAAGATAGTCCTTCTAACAATAGTAGTTTTAGCCAATACACTTGATTAGCAAGGATATTTTAGGAAAGATAATACCTAAATATTACAAATAACTAACTCAATTTCTTTCCTTAATCTCCTCAAATTAGTCAACTAGCTCTTATAATTAGGAGTGGAGGTAGTATCGTAAATGGTATTAAAATGGTAATATGGACTCACCAAATGACACTTATGCGAATCTTATATGGATAACAGAGGATAAAAAAAAAAGAATAAGTCCTCAAAATGCTGCTATTTACCTTCATTTTTTTCTCATTGTTTGTTTGAGGAGTTATTTAATTACTATGCTATGTTTTGAGAACTCATCCCCCTTTATACAATCATTCTCTACGTTGCAT
This sequence comes from Neltuma alba, assembly GCF_004799145.2. Taxonomy (NCBI): domain Eukaryota; kingdom Viridiplantae; phylum Streptophyta; class Magnoliopsida; order Fabales; family Fabaceae; genus Neltuma; species Neltuma alba. The sequence goes on from NW_021633534.1 coordinate 9,615, forward strand.
TTTGGGGACTTATTGTCTTTTATTATTCACACAAGATCCAGTTACATGCCATCTAGTGATTCCATATCATCATTTTAACACCGCTTATGATGATTTAGCAGATTTTAATACTGTGTATGCTCTGGGAACTAATGCGTGTTTTAAGATAGATTAAATTTTAAGGACTAAAACCATACATATGCTTGAAATTTGAGGGACTAAAGCCAATTATGAGCCTGAATTTCAGAACGAAAAATCATATTAACCCTATTCTAAATCTTTAAATTAATATTGAAATCTTTAAAAATCTTTTAAATCTATTTTTTCCCTTCCTTTTTGTACTTTCGTCAGTGAGCCAGAGATTAATGAGCTGAAAGATGTGTTAATTGGGTATACTGTTAACCTTGTGAAATTCATGTTATTTATACACATTTCTCTTATGCCTCGTTTGGTACAATGAAAGAGTTTTTGAAGAAAGTGGAAGTAGAAATGAAAATAAAAGTGAAAATAGAAGTGGAAATGAGATTAAAAGTGTGTTTGGTGTGACCATGGAAGTGGAATTTAAATTTTAATTAAAATATATATTAATAATATGAAAATACTAAAATATCCTTGCTGAAAAAAATCACTCTCTTTTTCCCAAGGGAAAAAAAAAATCCATGTTCGAAAAGAAGCACTGCACGCCGTCGGGGGAAACTATTCAGGAATCAGAACTGTTGTGATAGGATTCTTTCAATTGCAAATCTGATCAAACCACTTTCCCATAGCAATTAATCCACTCAAAACACCCATATCTTGAAGAAGTTAGCTTTGCTTCTTCTCATACTCCACATACCGGTTCCTACAATCCAGCTACGCTGCTATCAATGGCGGCTATTAACACAGGATTTAAACAAGAAATCTTCCAAAAAATTAGCATAAGAACAAAAAAAAAATTACAAAGAAGATGGTGGCAGCTATCGAAGTCAAGAACCAAAATCATAGGACAAAAAATAATAGCAGAAAATCTGACAAGAAAATACTTCCATTGTTTCAGCATCAAAGCAAAGAACCACCTCTGTTAGAAATAAAATAGGCTGCGAATTGTAACAGAGATTTCTTCAGCTTTACACACAAAAAAAAAAAAAAAACAAAGCACTATCGTCTCTGGAGAAGAAGACTCGCAGATCTGGAGAAATCTCTCCCTCTCGATGGTAGAAACCACACTCTTTGGAGAGATCCGAATGTTGATATCTTCCATTGTCATTGAGGGAAGAAATAGATGAAGAGGATGAAAGATCGTGAGCACCCAAAATGAAAATCCAAGGTTGAAACCGCTGCAATCATACATCATCATCGTCGCAAGGCCAACCTTGCCTCGTCTTCATCGTCCTCGGGAGGTCAGCGTTGTCAAAGGTGGAGGAGGAAGCGAGAAGGGAGAAGATGAGATCGAAGGGGATGCCGGAGGGGGTACATGGTCAATGATGGAGATGGACGCTGGAGGAGGATGGCGTCAGGTTTGAGGGAGAAGGGATGGGCAAATTGGTCAATTGATAAAACAATTGAGGGTACAATGGTAAAAAAATCTCACTTCCATGGAACCATCTCTGTTCCCTGGTCTACCTAAGGAACCGAATTCCATCAAATTTGGTGGAACTCAATTCCCCAGAGAACCCATTTCACACACACCAAACACACAAAATAATAGATTCTACTTCTACTTCCACTTCCACTTCCACTTCTCTCTCCCTAGTTCACTCCCACCAAATGGGGTATTATTTATCATACTTTTTGGTGAATTAATATATATTTAAAAGTATTTATGATAGAAAAATGTGCATAGTTAACAGTTGGGCTAAAGTTATGAATTTTTGGTTAATTGTGAATACTTTATCCCTAGCTCATCATCTTGGCTTTAATAGTTTGCCTTGTTTTGTTAGGTGGTTGAAGCTCACCAATGGAGCCATTTGAAGCAAATATTGATCCCATGAAGTTGGAGAGATGCATAGGAAGCCATGACACACTAAAAAAAATCAAGAAAAGAGAAGATGCAAAATGGAGCATTGTTGGCCTCGACCAATAAAATCTCTTGGCCTCGACCAACAGCATTCCAGAGAGTAATTAGCCGCAACTAAGGCAAATCTTGGGTACAACCAAGATCAAGACAGAAAGGAATTGGCTATAGCCAAGAGAAATCTTGACTACAGCCAACGCAGAATTACTGATACTTTGCGTTTTGAAGACAACATATGTTCTAGGGCTTCATATACTATAAAATTTGAAGGGATGCATCGTTTTCACTGTTCTTCACCTTTGCTTTGGAGGCTCATTTTGGGAGGTTGCTTTGCTAGGGTTTGAGGTATTTAGAGCTATGGAAGCTAAGATTTGAAATTTTGAAGAGATCCAGGCCCATTTTCTTTGGTTTTGCCATCTCCTTCCTCTTTTCTCTTCATTTTTCTGATATGGCTATAGTTATGTCTTGTAGTTATGGTTATTTTCTGAACATGAGTAGCTGAGTTTTTATTCTAGGATTATTTTGAACCCTTATATGGACTAAGTACTCATTTGCCCTTTATATTTGTGGTTAATGATATGATTATGTTGATTTTACTCCATGCTTAATGCTTCTTGTTGATTGCCCACCAATGAGATTTTTGGGTTCACTTGATTGATGTTTGAAAGGGCTAGGTTAGTGTAGAACTTGGGTAAAATTACGTGAGAACTTGAAGTTTGCAAGTTGAATGGATGGTTTTGTTAATAAGATAGAGATATACTCATTAACTTCACATAATCATATAAGTTTGCAATGAAAATTAGGGTTTAATTGATAAATTGAGAGATTAATGAATTAATTGAACTTAAACACCTATTTAGAGACTTGAGAGAACACTTAGAAGTAATTTAGTATCCTTGACTAGCTTAATCTATAATTAAGAAGAAAACATGATGGGGATTTAATTAAGTATTTTTGAAATACAATGAGGATAAATAATCCTAGGACCCACTTTGTCCTTAGAGTTGAAGAATCACTTTTTCTTTTTCTTTTTATTAATTCCTAATTTTGAAAATAGTTTTCCTTCACTCTTGATATATATATTTGTGTAACTCAAACTAAGCAAAAGTATAATAATCAATACTTGACCAGATTTATAACCAAATTTTTATAAGAATGATACTTTACTCACCACTTAATTATTTGTCCCTATCGGCGTACTTGCGGAGTGAACACCTACGAGGATGGACTGACATTGAACAAGCTACTAGCAAGCTAGATCGTTTAAACGTGACATTGAAAACACACACAAAAAAAAAAAAAAAACCTCTCCTCCGTGAGAGAGAAACTCTCTCCCCTGTGAGAGCACAAATAGCCCCCTGGTGAGAGCTTCAATTCGGCGTTCTCTCCCCGGCGGTTGCCGGGGGAGAGTGAGTCTGGTGTGTGTGTGTTAGATCTGTGGATGGTTCAACTCGGAGCTTCAATAGAATGTGCGAGAATGCAAACGGAATGGCTGAGGACGAGATTAGAACTAATGAGGATATATCTGAAGGTAGAGGAGTTTGAATTTGGACAAAAGAGATTGGGTGATGACGAGATCTACAACTTACAGGCCAATCGGAGGTTTCAACTGAGCACATTCGATTGATGGATTTTCTGTTTTTCCGGCAATGGCTTTGGGTTCGAATCCGCAGCAGGTGAGGGATCCGGTTCTGAAGATTCTGGTATAGCCCGCCCTCTCAAACATCTAAGCTTTGGATCGAAGAGTCTGAGTGTAGAGCTGTTTTCGAAGGGCTATGATATAGCTCAAGGTCAGAAGAATCTTTTGCCTTGGCTTCATAAAGGAAAAAGCTCCGGTACTCTTTCTTCCTATGGCTTCTCAGATCTAGTTTTGCCTGGAATCCGTGTTTGGCTAGTTCATCTAGTTTTTGCATCTTGGTGGGCTTGGATTTATGGAAAACCTTATGATTCTGTAACAATGAGTTCGAATGGTTGTGTTTACTGCTGGTTTGTTCCTGTGGTTTTGTTTGAGATGGTTCTTGCTATGACCTTTTCAGAGGTTATTTGGAGCTTTAGTTGGTTTCTCTTTCAATATAAGGATGTTATTGAGGGAGTTGTTTTCAATCTGAGTTTTACTGGTAGCTTAACTGCTCGAAGGGAATCAAGTTTTGTTTCAGTTGTGGTGTTTTGGAAGTTTAGGGGCAAGTCAAATTTCATTGTCGTAATCAGAAGGACCTTGCTGAAAATCAAGGATGATTTAAGATGGGTGCCACGTGGTTACCTTTGGTATTTGATTGATTTTAAGAAACAAGTGTTTTTTGATGGTCCTGGTTTATTTTGGTTGAATGCATTTGTTGAGGCTATGAAGACATATTATCGGTGGGCTGGAATTCTAGAGGAGAAAAGGCTTCTAGTTCTTTATGGTGTTTATGCACAGCAAGGCTGTGGCTGGTGGAGCTTTCTTCATGAGAACATTTTCTTTCTGGAAAATGTTTCTCAATGCTGCAACTTAGCTTTTTTTAATAAGCTAAGGAGTTGTTTAATGGGACTGTGGCCTTTATGGTTGGGTTTTTTACCCCCCAATCCCAATTGTTTCTTCTTCTTCGTGTTTGTGACTCCTCTAGTTGGATTGCTGACTGGTACTCATTCTTCTTGTGGCCTTTTCTCAGATGCTGTCATGGCAGAGGATCAGCGCTTCTTGAGTGTTGGATGGCTAGTGTTTTCTTGTCTCTGTTTTGTTGCCGTTTTCTATTTTTTGTTCTGGTTTTATTTTTCTTAATACATTGCTCTTTTCTGACCCAAAAAAAAAGAACAAGCTACTAGGAATTTAGGATATATAGATAGAACGGGGAGGAAGATGATAGCATGTGAGGCAGTGAAGAAATTATGTCAACTCTTTTCCTTTGACTTCTTTGCTCCTATCTCCCAGAGTAGCCTCTCCTCTCATTGCCACATCATAAATATACATATTTTGGTGTGAAGTTCATCTGCGTCCTTTTAAAAACCAAACTATAGATTAGATCCAATCAATTGAACCAATAGCATATACTGAACAACGCCAATAAAAAATAAGATCTATTTTGATTTCTTACTCGCTATATGTGTGTGTGTGTGTATAACCAATTTAGTTGGTTTGTGTTTAATTTACTTTGGTTTGAACACCCCTTATTCATTGTCTTAATGGAATTGGCCATTATTTGGGCAAAAACTCTTGTGCCGCCTACCAGTGGGATTCTTTATTTCTTCTAACCTAATCTCGAGATTTGATGAAAAATATTATTAAAAAAAAAATCTTCGAAATATTGTTCTCAGATTAATAATACATTTTGTGAAGTCATGTCTCCTTTGTTTTTTTTTTTTGGTCTGAATCGACTAGATTTCATTTTCTTGTAAGAATAATTAAAGTTTGCAAATAAAATTGAATTTCCAAAGACGGTAGCTAGGTCCCTCACTTGAGTTAATATTTATTGAAAAGAAACATAAAAGAATTCTGAATAATATTTTACACTGGCAGGATGTTGATTGCAACCATGGAAAGTGATTAGAACCCAAAAAAACATGGAAAGAAATTCCCTCATCAATGTTTCTTCATTTTTTTTCAAACGGGAATGGCTAGCTAAAGCTTGATACGGATCAAGAGAATAGATTCGTGAGAGTCATATCTCCTTTCACGGGCATATATTAAGCTGCACAGATTGGAACAACGAATTAAGTCCTATCCTGAGCCCTTCCTTCAAGACTTCAACACTTGAGAAGGTGTTTTCTCACGCCTGGGATGTGAATGTTGGATATGTATTGCTCCCAATTTATGCTTTCCACGTCAAATCCAAAGTTCTTCATCTCTTCACCTGACATTTCTCCATATAATCTCTGGGTAATGCCATTATCAAACCTTGCCAAAAATCCAACCACGTACATAGGATGTTAAAAAAATTAAACATTTCAATTAGAGTATTGATAAATATTAACTGAGAATGATTAACTAGTGTCTTTAAACAAGAAGAAAAATATCGAAGTAATTAAGAATAGTGTGCTTGTATTGATTCCTGATAAAGAGGAAAAGACTGAGCAACTAAATTTCGGAAGAATCACAGAAGTCTAATTAGAAAGTCAGTGTCAGGCATCTATAAGGACTTCTCAGTTGTGAAAAGTTATGAAAATTGGAAGCTTAATTAACTAGTGATAAAGTTTTGGCAAAACCAAACTTTTGATTCCAAAGTTTGGATTTGGTTGTAATTCAATCTTAAATTTTGACTCAATACGACTTAGTCCTTAATATAAAGACTAGGTTACAACTGAATCAAAATTACGAGAACTAAAAGATTAATTTTTTTTCAAGATTTTTATTTGATGTTCCTTGTCTAATCTGATCTTATATAATACCCAGGGACATAGAGTCAAAGGTAGCGTATATCTGAGAATTCTGCTTACCATGCTTTATAAAACATGTATGGCTCGTAGAGCTTGGCCATGTGAATGAAAAGCTGTGCTTTCTTTGCGGACTTCTTTTGGAGGGTTTTATGGAGATCAGGTTCAATCTTTGTTGCATGTAACAATCCAGTTTGCCTTGCCATCTCCATTGAAATGTAAGAGAAGTCATCCAAAGAGTCTAAGAAGTTCATCTTCTGAATGAGACTTTGGTTCCCATTTGAGGACTGTGCCAATGGAAAAGACTTGAAATGGCTACGAGCATAATCAAACAGAGCTCCAAATGAAATAGGGTTTGCCACAGAAGATCCAATGTGGTAGATACTTAAATCTGGTGTTGCGGCAGCCCCATGTTTTGCAATTGCTGCCATTGTGGCATTCACAACCATATCTACTGGAATCTGCATTATTATGCATTCGATTTAATCATTAATCTTTTGGTTAAACATTTATATATATATATATATATAAATATTACTTTGATGGCATCTTGCCACCCAGTATTCAAAGTCATACATACTGATTTTAAAATGGGTAATTAACCTTTATTATTATTTGTAATGAAAAATAATTGACCTAAACTTACCACATCTATAACTGCATTGGGGTCTCCAAGAAATCCTGGGAGTTGACCCTTCCCATAATTAAATATAAGTGGATCAAGAACTCTGTTTTATGATGAAAGAAGAAGAATAATTATGTGATGAAAAACAGCAGAGAAAAAGGCAATGATTAAAAAATAATTACGGTCATTTTATTCTTGTGGTTTGTCCTGAAATAATTAAACATAAGTGAACTCCGTTTTGCAATGAAAAATGAAAATAATTGTTTTTGGGGGGGGGGGGGTGGATAGGATAGGATAGGACCTGTATCCTTGAATCCAACCGGGGAAAGGCTCAGAGTAGGAGCTTTCAACCACGGAGGGACGAAGAATGACCATTGGTATGCCATCTCTGAAGCTATTTATTAACATCTCTCCCATCGCTTTTGTCAATGAGTACGTGTTTGGCCATCCGTACATATTCGCCCTGTTCATATATATATAATTATATATATATATATATCAATACTTTCAACAAAAATTATGAGTCAAACAATTTGATCTCCAATTTTCAAGTAAATATATAAAGACATTCCGACGTTGCACGAACCTCTTCATACCCAACTCTTTCATCTTCTGAGTTGCCTGATCCTGTTGGAGTGAATCCAGCATTTCTGATGCCAACTCTAGTTCAAAATCTATGTCCTGTTCTGTGATTGCCCTAACTCTTCCTTGTCCGATGTAAAGTGGCTTCTCCATTATTATCCCTTGTCTTTCTCCATCGCCAACATAAGCTGAAGATCACATATATTGGATTTAAGTTCACTTATTTATATATAAAAAATCAGTTATATGTTACTGTATGTTCTAGTCTTATACCTGTTGATATATGAAAGAGAAGACAAAGGTTCTTGCACTTCTTCGCAAAGTTTAGAACACCAAACGGTCCTTTGGTGTTTGTGTTCAAAGCCACATCGTACCTGAAAGTAAAGTAATTCAAAACTGAAATTTAACTAGCAAAGTGATAGGAAAAGTTTGGAGTGGTGAATTGGGAGACAATTCTAGCAGCAGATGAAATTTAATATAACCTCCGGTACTAAATATAAAATCTTTGTAATATTTTATAAGGTGGATTTTAGTAAAAGGAAAAGGGAGAAGATTCTTCTATCTCCTTTCTCCCTGTCTCTCTATTCGCTCTAATAATTCTCTCCCCTTCTCTATATTTTTCTCTCATCTTTTCTTCCTGTCTCTTTCCTCCATCTCTCTCCTTTTTTCCTTCGTCTCTCCTTCCTCTTTCTTTTCATTCTCACTCTCTCTCCTCTCTCAATTTTTTGTCCCCATTTTTCTTTACATAACAAACGCGATAACTATTTTTTATTTTAAATACTCTTACCAAATGAAAACTATGCAAAATTTCTATTTTCATACCAAACACACTTTTATAATCCAACCCAATTCATTTTTATTCTAATTATGCTTCATTTTTCTGTCCAATTGCCTTCAAAAACTCTTCCATCATACAAAACAAACACTGGAGTGATTAGATGTTATTGCAACAAGACTAATGCATCAAGGATATAGTTTTAGTCCATATTCTTTATTAGGAGATTTGGATTAGTCTATACGAGACTTGGATAGTCCAAATATTGTTTGTTTGTTTTTTTTTTTTTGCATTTATAATTGGTAAAATAAACAATTTCTGTAATAAGCTGATTGTTATGTAAATATTTTATTTAAGATAAAAAATATTATAATTAAATTTTGGAATACAAGCTTAATTATTAGACGATATAGTTATAAGTGTAATGACAACGCAAGACCTTATTAGAAAATCAATGCCAAACAACGCCTAATTATGAAAAATTGTAAAAAAAAATTTTGGGAGGGGGGGTGTTTGGTGCTAAAAATTGAAAGCTTAGGTTTTGACGGAGCCTTTATTTGGCATTAACTGTCTAAACAGATCGTAAATTGTTATTCTCTTAGTTATAATTTTCTATGGTAGCATTGTATTGTGCAGTTAATAAACATGAATACTAAAATATTTTTAATTACAAAGACCTCCTTGAAAACAACAAATTAAATTGTTGTTTTTTAATTTATTCAAACAAATGATGTTAAATTCTATAACTACCTTTCATCAAAGTTGGTACTGGCTGCTGAATTTACAATGACATTCACTTTGGTTGCAATTTCATTGGCTGTGAGAGGGTCCATCCCAATATCAGATTCACAAACACACCCAGACACTGCCACCAGCTTCTTCATCAGGTAGGCCTTGTAGTTTACTCCGTACACTTCTTCAAGGCTCTTCAACAGCTCAGATTCTATGATCTGTGCTTGCAAGTGATGGGTGATGTCAAAATAATACTACATCGGTCCTTCATATAAGATGTACTTAACTAATTTGGATAAATTAAGAAAAGTAATTAAATTAGTTATTTGTCAAAAATATGTGCTGGTATTAGATTGAAAATACCCTTTAATGTAAACTCCCTTAGCATATGCAATTAATAGGGTTATCTTGGATAAATAAAGGAGACAAAATAGATTGGGGTCTTATATTTAGGACTAAATTCAACCTCTCGATTAGGGACCGGAATATAGAGTGAGATCTATTATTATTGCAACATATTTTCAAACTCCGCATAACACATAATTCATAGACTAGAGTTGGATGAAACCAAACCGTGGTTTGGAAAAGTGATTCTGGAGAATAGATTCTGTGAAAAATAGATTTTGTAAAAAAGTGATTCTGAGAAGTGAGAGTGTTTGGATAGTTGTTATCAGAAGCACTTTTTATATATACAAATTACTAAAAAAAAGACATAAGTTAATATGATAATTACAGAAAAAATAGATTTTATGATATATTTTAATTTGAAGAAATAAAATTGTTAATAATATGTTTTTTACCAACATAATTAATAATACATAAGATAATATAATTAATAAATAATTAATGTCTATATATATTTATAAAATATAAGATTAAATATATTTATAAAAAAATATGTTTATAAAAAAAATAACAAGATACATATCATATAGGCCCTCACACTCTCCCTTTTTTCTCCAAAAGCAAAAAAATTTTGCTTTTTCCAAAACCATGGTTTTGGTTTTTGGAGAGGCTGTTTGGGTAGCATTTTCCCCAAACCATGGTTTGGGTCCCCAAACCATGGTTTGGGGTGCTATCCAAACAGAGCCTCAATATAATAAATTCTGTAGTATAAAGGGTATTCTACAAAAAATTGAAACTCTTTGAAACTCAGGTTCTCGTTTTTCATGTGCTCTGACATCAGCATATATCATATAAAATATAAATTATATAGCAAATTATGTTTGTTCACAAACTCTTTGAAATTAACTCCATAAAATTTCATCCAATGCATAGGCCTCTCTGAGATCTTGTCCTGGAATACATTTACATAGAATGCAACGATGTTTTATGGTGATTAGAGTACGTATAACTAATTAATTACCTCAGTTTTCAATCTGTTTAATGCTGCTTCCTTGTCTTTTGCTTTGATCAGCACAAAAATTTTTCCCACATCAGGTGCCGTCCTCAACATCTTCTCGACCAAAACTGCAACGTTATTGGAGATACATATATTTATCAATATATAAACCTTTACAACAATATATATTCTTTTTGTTTTGGACGTTAGTAAAGTGACAATAGTAATACTGCAAAGAAAGTGCAAATACCTTTTCCCACGAAACCAGTAGCGCCGGTAATAAAATAGTTCTTTCCTTGAAGAAATCTGGCAATACCAATACCATGACCCTGTTTCCTTTCCGAGCCACTTTCTCTTTTTGGGATGTCAATAACACTCTTAATAATTTTCTCTGGCTTCTCATTATCAGAGAAATAAGTTTTCACATGGCTGCGTTTCCGGTGGGTATTGATGGTTTTGGGAGGTCCATAATGTACTGTTTGAGGTTTCAACAGTGGAAAGGAAAAACTAATATTGAGGGAAGAAATCATTGGTTTGAGCAGCAAAGGGACCGATCGGTCAGAGAAAGATCGGTGCTCAGAGTTTTTGGCTTGTGCATGAGTATGTGGGTGAGGAAGCTGGACCAACCTCACTTAAATAGAACTTTTAGCTGGCTAGGGGTCCCATTAAAGAGCAAGTTAGGTGAGATCTTATTAAATATCATTGGAGTATTTGTTTTTTTTTTTTTTGAATGGAAAAGTGATCAGTCTCTCTAAAATTCTGGATAGACCGTTCGGTTCATGATCATCAACTGTAAATTAAAAGAGCATGGTAATGAAATCCAAGATCCATTGAAGTGATCACGTTTTAGAGGATTTGGAGAGCAAGAACCATCTGAAAGAGACTATATATATGTAAATTTTGGTATAGTTCTTTTTTTTCCCCCCAATTGAAGACGGGTACAAATGACTTGAAGTTACAAGGGGGATTAAACCCACTACAAGCTCTCATAACATAGGGAGTTTTTATACCACTAGTTAGGTTACAAGTTCCATTGGCATAATTAAATTGGTATTGATGGTTAGGATGTGACTCATTCATATAAATGGTCATATGCACCTTCTGAAAAACCACACTAGATTAAATCCAATCAATTTAACACTACAAAAAAAAAAGACTTTCATCAGCGACATTTTGTGTGACTTTTAGCAGCGATATTAAGAGTTGCAATTGAAAATCTTACTGGCAACATTAGGAGTCACTGTTGAAGGTTCTTCTAGAGGCGACAATACTTTCAGTGGTGACTTATTTTGTTGCTACTGATGAATTTCAGTGACAATTGCTATGGTAACGACTTGCCGATGACTTTTGTCACCATTGAAAACTTTCATCAGTGACAAAAGTCAATTTTTTTATAGCGGAACCAACAACAACAGAGTAAAACCAATCAAAAATTAAGATCTCTCTTGGTTTCCTACTTGCAATAAGTTGGTTTGTTTTAATTTAGTCGGTTGGAACACCCCTTATTCATGTCTCAATGGAATTAGCCATTAGGCAAAAACTCTTGTGCCACCTCCCAGTGGGATTCTCTCTTTAATTCTACTTTAATCTTGAGATGTGGTGAAATATATATATATATATATATATATATATCTCTTCAAAATATTGTTTTCAAGGTCTAAATCGACAAGATTTCATGTTATTATAATAAAGCTTGTAAAACTGAATTTCCAAAGACAGCAAGCTCCATTTGCCATGGGCCTTGAGAAACTTTATTTTGTTTATACCAAGTTTGGCAGTTTCCACCAATTTGTGGTTAATTCGTAGTACGTGTCATGGGAGAATACAGAACAAAACTTACGATATCATAATAATTAATGACATTTTGAGACCTACACGTTTTAAATCCCAATTCAGCACTTTAATTTTTTTAAAGACATTAACAAGATAATATATAGACAAATTAATTCTAATAATAATATATACAAATAAAAAATCCCGTAGGCCTCAATTGAAAACCCCAGAAGCTAATTTTGAAATCTTGGAAGCCTAAATTGGAATCATCATTAATTAGGAATTTTTTCACTTTCATTCTTTCATCATTTTTAACTTGTATATACTATTTTCCAACTTAGCTTTTGATATTTTTTAAAGTAAAGGATGGATATGAAAAGGGGAAAAAATTCATCATAGTTTCCAACTTATTAAGCTTTTGGATCGAGGTTTCCACCCGAGACTTTCGGAATTTTCAATTTGTATGCTAAGAGTAACTAGAATATTTTTTTCAATTTACCCTTTTTAATTATCAATAAAAAACCAATAAATTTAATTCACATTTTAAGATTTCAAAGTGTTGAAATTATTATCATTCTCATTATTTCGTCGCAAAAGTCACATCCTTGTGAACTACTCTATTCTTCATTGATGAATGATATTAATGTTATGACTATGAATAGTAATGTATCGTGTTTCACTTCCACAGCTCTGTGTCTGAACATTTTGTTGAAACATCGATATCGAAAAATCTAATAACAAATAAATTGGACGTCAGATCACTTCCCTTTTTGGCTTAAAATTTTAAATCATTTCAGAAAGAGAGAGACATATAATTAATATAGAATATGAACACATATAAGTTCAAAGGCATGGACAACTAAATAAATAAATGATGCCCTTAGCTAGCTTAATTTGTGTTTGCAGCACTGAATTCCATAACTGTACTGCTGTAAAATTGTCTTTTCCAATTGAAGAACCTGTTTGGCAGTTAGATATATATAGAATACTAGTAAGTATGGAAAAAAGAGGAAATGATTTTAACGGAGGCAAGGCTGTGTTAAAATTTTTACTCATGGAAACAGAAATAAAGCATATGTAACTATCGGGGAAGATTGATAAAAAAGAAATTTGATAAAGAAAACCAAAGACATGCCAATTGAACATTTGAACTACGTACTTTTTAAGGTATGCCTAAATATTAGTAATAAAAAGACCTTTCAATGTGCCTCTTGGTTTAGCTAATCCAGATTCTCTTAATTAAATATGAAATCTGTATATAATTGTGAGGGAGGGTAGAGATATGAATTCATTTAATTTGACACAAGAAAATTAATTGTCAAAAGGTTTTGAGTCGAGATAGAAATAGAATAATAAACAACATAAATACTCCCGTCAACCGATTTCTTTTATGAGATATATAACTAATGAGTATAATTTGCCAACAGCATATATTAATATTTTTTTGGTATTGAAGGCAAAAATAGACCTTTCCCAGCTAAGTTTGTTACATCCAATTACGTTTGTCATATATACAAAAGTTAGGATTAATCGAACCTATATTATTATTCCTCTGGTCCTATTTATAATGCATGAGTTAATGACAACCCGAAATAGGAATAATCCTATTTATAATACATGAGTTAATGACAACCTGAAGTAGGAATAAAGTTAAAAAATTATTATATTTTAAAACAGAATTAATGCAATTTTAACTCTTATTTTATATAAAATATATTAGAAATGCCTATAAATAGGAGCAGACGAGTACATGCTTTAAGTTTTATGAGCCCATATAACAACCCCACTTGGTTCAATAACTATTTGGTTAGAATCATCTTCAATGACCATGCCTATTACCATGAGATGGGCAGGAGCTCACGTTAGTCCGGTCATAAGATGATTCTTTTTTTCTTGGCCGGAGCCATGAGATGACTCTTTATAGTCGAGGAAAGAGTAGAATTATATTATTATTATTATTATTATTATTATTATTATTATTATTATTCAGTGTTATGAGAAATAATTATATTGCAAATAAATATGTGTAATATGCAATTTTTAAATATTTTTATAAAAATAAGGATAAATGACCTGCAAGTCCTTAGTTATAGTTTCAACTAATGCTTTTGTTTTGGACTGAAAGTTTCAACCAATGTTTAATTAAGCCTTTGTAGTTTTGCTTTTTATTAGATCTTCATACTTTTACTTGTTTTTAATTAGGGTTAATATAATCTTTGATCCTTCAACTTGCTCTCATTTTGGTTTTAGTCCCTCAAATTTTAAACCATAGGTTTTGGTCCCTGAAGGGGCAAAATGATCCAAGTTTTTATTAGATTATAAGGTCAATGTTATAAATAAAAAGAAACTTGAGAGACCAAAACCTATGATTTGAAATTTGATGGACCAAAATCAAAATGAAGATAAACTTGATAGACCAAAGCTTGTATTACCCTTTTTAATTAAGTACTTGTAGTTTCTTTCCTTTTTATTAGGCTCTTATCATTTCACTTGATTTTTAATCAGGTCTCCAAATTTATTTAATTCTTTATTCTACGAATCTTGATAATATTCCTCTGTAAATATAAAATATAATATTTTAATTATAATAATATTAAATATTATTCTATAAATAATCATTTTCTAGAAATAATAAATTATTATATTAAATTTATTTTAATATTTTTAAAATTTTTAATCAAAACTTATATTTATATTTTTCATTTTATAATTAAAATTTATTTTATAATTATAAAATTTGATTGATAATAATAAAATTTACTAAAAATAAAATATAATTGCGATAAGTTTATGATCAATAATTCAAATTAATTAATAATTATTAATTATACTAGATATTTTTAAAAATATATAAATATTACTTTAAATTTATTAATAACATTTTATACTTGAATATTATTTAATTAATTAATTTTAAATTAAAATATAAAGAAAATTCAAAAATAAATGGATCTGGTTAAAAATCAAGTGAAGCTGCAGGAACCTAGTAAAAAATAAGTGAAAGTATAAGGACTTGATAAAAAGAAAAAAATTATAAAGACATAATTAAAAATTGGTTAAAACTATAAAAATATGTAAATTAATTATACCTGAAAAATATATTTAATAAGGTTACTACTATTCTTCTCTAGCTCTATTTATATGCATGTGTGAGAGAAGGTTTTTTTTTTATGCTATTTATAAGTCACATTATTAATTTCTTATGTAAATATATAATTTTAATTTTAATTTATTATTTTGTATACTATTATTTTCCTGAAAAGTGTATATATTAAATAGAGATAAAATTAAAAAATTATTAAATTCTAAAATAGAATTAATGAGATTTAAGATTTTTTTTATTCCTCTAAAATATACTTAAGTTACTTTATAATTAAGATTGAGTACATTTTCAAGCTAAAGAACGAATAGAGATTCTTTTCTTGACTAAAGCAAACGACAATGAAGTTAGGAAGCAGTTAAGGAAAAGCCAAAAGCTGAGGTGCGTTTTGCCGTTTTGACTTTTCTTGTTGTAATCACTTCCGTTTTTAACTTGACTAGGATTTATTTCTCATGTGATGCACGTAAATAAACCAACAGAATCGAATCGATGCAATAAACAAGAGTACTCTCTCTCTCTCTCTCTATATATATATATATATAAAGGGGGAAAATAATTATAGTGGAGGTTCAAACAACTAATTATAAATATCTTCTTTAAAAGAATGAAAATTACAATGAAAAATGCACCAAGAATTCGATCTGAAATAAAATTTCTCTTAGAAATCAATAAGCAGCAAGCTAAGTTTGATTTATTAATAATAATAGCAATAATAGGAATAGGAATAATAACAATAGCAATAGCAATAACAATAACAATAATAATAAAAGTAATACGTTTACCAAAAAAACTAATCGAAATAATGTCAATAGCAATAATAATACTAACAAGAATAATAGTAGCAATAACAACAATAGCAGCAGCAAGCCAGCAATAATAATAATGACGATGCTTGCATTTAGTTCCAAGTGATCCTTGGTTGTCATTTGAGCAATTTGTAAATGTTAACTTCTCTTCTCCTAAGGGCCCTACACATTAAACCCAAATAGATGTCATTAATACTAAGTAACAAAAATAATGAGATACTTGGGGAATTTAAGAAACAATCAAATTAGTCAAATTAGCAACTAACTCATGCAGACACCTCTTAATAAAATTAATCAGCTCCATACAAAATAGGGACTCATGAAATACATAGAGATCATATCTTCCTTCACTTTACCATTCTCTTGGTTTTTGTATCAGAAGAAACTAACAAATGCTTGTCATAATGACAATGATTGCATTTAGTTCCGAGTGATCCTTGGTTGTCATTTGAGCAATTTGTACTCCTCTGGTCCTATTTATAAGGCACTTTCAACATATTTCACACAGATCAAGAAAAACCTTAAAATGCATTTAACTCTCCATTAAATATAAAAATTTTCTAACTTTACCTATATTTAATATATACACCTTTCAAAAGAAATAACTATCTACACTATAATAAATGAAGGACAAAATAGTACATTCACGTTGAAAATTTAATGAAGCAACTTATAAATAGGACCAAAAAAAAATCTTCTCTCTTTGCCTTATAAATAGGACCAGATGAGTAAATATTAACTTTTCTTCTCCTAAGGGCCCTACACATTAAACCCAAATAAATGTAATTAATACCAGGTAACAAAAATAATGAGGCATTTGGGGAATTTAAGAAGTGATGAAATTAGTCAAATTAGCAACTAACTCATGCAGACACCTCTTAATAAAATTAATGAACTCCTATAATTAAGCCCACTTAGTAAGGTACCAAAAGCTTAAATTAGATGCATGTATATATTCCATAAAAAATAGGGACTTATGAAATACATAGAGATCAGATCTTCCTTCACTTTACCATTCTCTTGGTTTTTGTATCGGAAGAAACTAACAAAGCTGGACAAGCATTCCCAGGCACTACTTGCTCGTGAAAACAAGCTTTGTCAGACCAGGAATATGAGTGTCGCATATATACTCCTCCTAATTTATGCCTTCTAGGTCAAACCAAAACTTCTTTATCTCTTCATTTGACGTATCCTTCATTAACTTTTGTGCATTCCCAATGTCAAACCTTGCAGACACCATCAATTTTCTGTGTTAACTTGTGTTCTCACGTGCGAAATATATATATATTTATATAAACAATAATACGATAGTGTTTTGAAGAACCCCAATGTTTGTAAAAGCTTCCTCAAGTGATTATTTTTAGCTGTTGCATTTTCTTAAAGTGCATGACAGATCATTGATCAAATGAAACAGTTTTCATCATAGTCCTGAATCGAAGGGCCAAAAATTGACACTTGAGCAAAACTTAACTTATCTTCTGGTTTAGAGAATCTAGATTTTTCGGAGGAGCTTCCTTAATTACCTTGCTTTAAAAAATGTGTAGGGTTCATAGACTTTGGCCATTTGAATAAAGTAGCTTGCTTGTTTCTTGCAAAGCATTTGGAGCCTGTTATAAAGGGTGGGATCTAGATGAGTGGTATTTGGTTCCATCAAACCATTTTTCTTTGCCATTTCATTTGAGATGAAGGATGAGAAATCATCGATGTTGTTGAAAAAATTCATTCTGGAGATGCTAATATCATTCCTTTTTGAGTCAGGAAGTAGATTGCACTTGAAGTGATCATACCAATACTTAACCATATCACCGTATGAAATGGAATTTACCAAAGATGACCCAAATTGGTACACAGTCAAGCTAGTGTTACCAAAATTGCTATGCTTTGCCATTATAGCTATTGCAGCATTCACTACCATATCTACTGGAACCTGCAAAAAAAGAAAAAAAAAACTTGATTCTCAAAGTCACAGACTCACTTGTGAAAACTTGATTCTCAAGTCACATACTCACTTGTGGTGTCACAACCAAGTTTTTATCATTTTGCAGGTTCCAGTAGATATGGTAGTGAATGCTGCAATGGCTATAATGGCAAAGCATGGCAATTATGGTAACACTGGCTTGACTGTGTACCAAATTGGGTCATCTTTGGTAAATTCCATTTCATACGGTGATATGGTTAAGTATTGGTATGATCACTTCAAGTGCAATCTATTTCCTGACTCAAAAAGGAATGATATTAGCATCTCTAGAATGAAGTTTTTCAACAACATCGATGATTTCTCTTCCTTCATCTCAAATGAAATGGCAAAGAAAAATGGTTCGATGGAACCAAATACCTGTTAGCGGCAGCACCTGCAGGATAAATAGTTAATCCAAGTCACGTCCTAAGGATGCTGTCCTTAAGAGCTATTCCGTAACCACTGGTAGATAAGGATGCGGCACTCCCCAAGATTAAACGGATCCTTCCTGTAAAACAGAGTGAGCAGAATAACAGAAGATAGTAGTAAACTCAACAAGTAAGAGAGCACACAAGAGGGGGAAGAGAGGAGCTCAAAAACTCTAGAGCTGTGTGTCTTTGCACCTCTAGCTAATACCCCTTATATAGGCTCCAAGATATGAACATTTGCTTGCCTCTTAATGACAAAATTTCAGTTTTGTACGTTGAAGACATTGAATGACTTATTTGCATGATTTGAACCGTTGGAGGCAAAGAAATGAAGCATTCCGTTTTGATTTTCAAAATCATCATTTAATATATTAAAAATGTTTAAAAGCTTTCAAGGCGTTGCTCCATTTTGAATTGATGATTAAATCATCCAAACGGTGGCATTGTGGTTTCATAACGCATTGAAACCGTTTGGCACTTTAAGTGCAATAAAAACCCACCGTTTGATATTTGAAATCTTCAACACCCATTAAGAATTTTTATTGCTCCATGTTTAAGGCATTAAAAATATTCAATATTTAGTTTTTCTTTATTAATGCTCAATTTGTTTTTTATCTTCCCACATTCCCAATTAATGTAGGATCCTTTCTTTGACACACCCACAAAATATTATAACAATACCACTCATCTAGATCCCATCCTATATAACAGGCTCCAAATGCTTTGCAAGAAACAAGCAAGCTACTTTATTCAAATGGCCAAAGTCTATGAACCCTACACAAATTTTAAAGCAATGTAATTAAACAAACTCCTCGTAATCTAGATTCTCTAAAGCAGAAGATATGTCAAGTTTTGCTCAAGGGTCAATTTTTGGCCGTTCTATGCAGGACGATGATGAAAAATGTTTCATTTCGGTTTTCTAACAATTATGTAAGAGTCAAAACCATGCCTTTTTTTTAAGAAAAAAATTTATCCAAACACTATTATGCATGTCAAAATCAATTATAAACAGAAACTAAACACCCTGGCCTACACATGTAAAAATCAATTATTAACATAAAATCATGCATGGTTGTCTCATAATTTCAAACACTCCTATATACATAAACCAAAAATCATGGCTATCTCAAAGGTTTTTTTTTTTTAAAAGAAAAAACTACTATGATTTTGGCGCTCATAATTGTTTGTTTCTATCTGATTTTTCAGAATAAATCATACAAGACTCCTTTAAGTTTTCCTTAAATCATGTCAATCTCTCATTTATTTCAAAATAAATATAAATCTAGGTAATTTATATTTATTATTTCAAATTTATTTGCAGTGTAAAAAATAATATGATCTCTAATTTTCTTTTCTACGTATAGGTATTCTCCTATTAAAATCAATAATATTCGAGCACTATTCTTTTTCTCCACCACAAAGATAATCCCTGATTTTTCCTTTTTTGAGAGGGGGGCTGTGGAGAAGCTAATTAAGCAGCTATAAGTTAGCTAGGAGATTAAAATAGTCATTAAACTCAGAACAATGCGTGAAACTTATTAATCAATCATCATCATCATCGTGTGCAATATATGAGTATGTCAAATCAGAGCCAAATGGTAAATAGCTAACGCCACGTCCAAAATTCCTTCTGGGTCCGAAAATACTCCTTCAAGCTGCCCTTTCCCATACGATAAAGCTAATGGATCCATCATTCTGAGTTGTTATAATTAGTGGCACAAAAGTTAAAAAAGAAGACACGATTGATCATCAATAGTATTTTGAATGTTTTGTATAAATTAAAGATTTGAGTTATACATATTAATTAATAACATACAACGTTACCTATTTCCTTCTATCCATCCGGGAAAAGGTTCTTTATAAGTGCTTTCAATCACAGATGGACGAAGAATGACAGTTGGTATATCACCTTTCATTTTGGTAATCAGCATCTCACCCATCGCCTTTGTAAATGAGCAAGTGTTTGGCCATCCATGAATTTTGACCCTACAAAAATTATAGTGTCCAAAATTTTTTTAAAAAAATATAATTAATTGGTCCACATAGGTATTTATAGTTTAAAGATTTTAAAATCAAAATCAGTACAAAATACTCCCATGGTTCTAATTACAATAGCTAGTTAAGAGTTTGGTTTTGATTTTAAATATAAGATCTCTATCTATTTTATCTCTAGTATTTATCATTTTCTCCCAAACTAATTTACTTAACTTATAAACTGATATATAATCTAATATTATGCAAGAGTATTTTAGAGAGATCAAGTCATATTTATTAGAACTAATTTATGGTTAATACAATATTTGGTCCTTATACTTTGCCCCCATTTTGGTTTTTATTCTTATAATTCCAAACCATAGGTTTTGATTCCTCAAGAGGCAAAATAATCCAACTCCTTGTCAAAATATGGGATTAACATCTTAGATAGAAAGAAATTTGATGGACCAAAACTGATGGTTTGAAACTATAGGAGGATATCTGTGTTTAGGAAAAAAAAAATCTGCATCCACTTCTTTCCTGGCCGGCTGCTTTTCTCCTAAGCCGAAGGTAGCAGGCCCACTAATGCCCACTTCTTAGCCCAGGCCCACGATAATATCAAGCAGTTTCATTAAAGATCCCTAATTGTTTAATTATGCGTTTTCTAATTGCTCATAAACTGGGGGTTTCTAAAATCAAAGCTATTATATGCTGCCTGGGGTGTATTTGGCAGACTCCAATTTAAGGAATAATTATTGTTGTTGTTGTTTTATTAGTTTATTAGTTTAGGGAAAACTAGAAATTCAACAACCAATTTATTTATTTAACTTATGGTAACAAAAATATGGACGGTGATGGAATTACGTGGCAGGACATAAACTGATTTCAAATAACAGCTAGGCGACGGGCCACTCTGACAACAATCCGCCTTTCTCATCCATGCACCATGCTATAAACCCCACTCAGTTATGCAGACGGTAATAACTTGGCGTACTGTTCCAGTTTTATTTATGAGTCAGGGAGGAAAGATATTTTTCGGTTATATTGTCAATTTGCTTTTTTAATACTCTTCCGATTCTTAATATAGGACCTAATTATTGAGTTGATTTTGATCATAATATAAAACCTATTTCTCATATTTATTAATTTTTCTTAAATTACTTTTATGGAGCTTCCTCAACCATAGTCAACCAGAAGAAGAAGAGAGGATCTTAAGGAAAATAACTATGATATTTTAGGAAAAACATATCATATTTCTTACAATTAACTAACTTACCTAAATTTTTTAATCTAATCAAATTAGTTAAATGGGTCTTATATTAAGGATAGGAGGAGTAACAATTTTACCCCTCATTTTTTTGGGAGTGAATTTTTACCTCTCATTTATCTATCTTCTACTTTTTTGTTACTGAAATCTCATAATACCCTTGAAGCTAAAATGGGTCGGGTGCAATTGAAATGGGTGAGTTGCATTATTAATTATTAGTATGATGCCCATACATTTACTGACGGCTTCCTTCCATTTGAGTAAACAACAAAACTCTCATGCTATAATAAACATTTCCTTCTATTATTGTCTTGATTATGCAGCTCACTTTAAAATGATTGCAAGTATTCACAGGAGATTTTTAATATTTTAAACCAATAACTAAATTTACTAAATAAATATGTGGTTATTTAATTTAATTAATAAAGAAAAACAAGTTTTTATATGGAATATGTGAGTATCCAAAAGTTTTTTGATCAACATCTTTATTTTTCTCTAATTGAATCCTCACAAAATATATCTTAATAAATTAGAAATATAAATATAGAATAATGTATTATTATAAATGTGGTCCTTCAATTTTGCGTTTGAAAAAAAGTTGATATAGAGCAACATGCACCCATCCGTGGTGGAGAATATTCTAGTTGGGTAAACTGTACTCCTCTATATGGGTTGGCAAAAAAGAAAAAGAAAAGTACTTTATTCCTATGAAGTATTGTGTATATTAAACAAAGATGAAATTAGAAAATTGTTAAATTCTAAAACAGAATTAATGAGATCTAAAGATTTTTTTTTGGTGACTGGATTTCTAAGTTTTAATTCTGCATTATGGAAGCAACTGCAAATCGGATCACTAAACCACCACAAAGATGGAGAACTGACGGTGGCGCAAGGAGGGAACGAGCGTCTTGCTTCCGAACCTACGAGCTGTGATTGGTCGCTAAAGAATTGCTCTGACTTTGCCGGCGAACTGCGACTGGTTGCAGACTTACAGCAGCATCTCCAAAATTTAACTCTATTAACCGTAATTGTGACACAGGCATAGCTAAACTTTATCAACGTATAGGAAGGAGAAATAATCACTTTTTTCTCTTCCCAAGTTCGAACTCATAATTTCACACTTTACAAAACTTTAAGGAAGATGTTTGATGTTATTGGACGATAAAACCCAGCAAATTATGATCACTGAAGTCATGGAAACACAATTACAAAGTAATCAAACTTGGATATTTCATTATTAGACACTGTTTCAATATTATCAAAGGATAAGCATTGAAAATTATCGATATTAATGTTCTTTGTTACTTTTCATCTCTTTGTCCATATTCTATGTTAAAGTTGTACTACATTTGGTCTTTAATATAAAAAATAATTTAATTTTTAATTTGATTTTAAATATAAGATTTCAATCCATTTTTACTCTCACATTTATTTATTTTTTTAAAGTAGTCCTTGCAATAATTGCATATGTTGAAGATTTCATTAAATAGTAGTTCTAGCTAATATATATGATTAGCAAGGGTATCTTAAGAAAAAAAACATCTTTTTAATATAAATAACTAATTTAATAAACTTTTTTAGTATATTTAAATTAGTCAACTAACTTTTATATTAAGGACAAGAGGAATTCATTTTGCATTCGTTAATTATTATCAGGCAATGAATTGACTTGCACTATTTTGTTATTCAGTATTAATTAAAAAAAATCAGGATCTCCAAGCAATTTCTGCATGAGATGAGGGAGAAAAAGGATGAAACACAGAAGATGATAAAGAGTGTGTTTGGATTAGCGGTGACAAAAATAACTTTTTTTGAATTTGACTGGGTAAAAAGTTAGATAGTATAATATGATTTATGTTTGGATTGAGTTTATGAAAAAGTCAGTTTGAGAAGTTAAAACTTGTTTGGATGATTAATGAAAAAGTAAGTTTAAATATAAAATGACTTAAAAGGATATAAATTTTTTTAAGTAATACATACCTAATATTATATGTATATAATGTGACCATTTTAAAAGAAATATTAAAAATAAATAAATTTAATTTATTATTATGAAGAAATTAAAAAAATACTAAATATTTAATTAAATATATTTAATGGATAAATATATATAAATTAGAAATCATATACATATAATTTCTGTTTTTCTCGGTTTTTTTTTTCAGCCACAATGAGTGAAATAAACACATGTAGAAAGCCAAAGTGGATACCACTAGCCTGTTGGCCTAGTGGTGTGGGTGTGTGCGTGATGCGGGTTCGATCCCGCTCCATTGTAACTCAAAAAAAAAGAAAGCCAAATTGGATATTTGAGAGGTAGGTGAGAAATATTAATGCTGACCCACTGGCAAAAACAAAATGAGTGAGCTTCTCCTTAAAAGGCCCGTTTACCCCTAAAAGTCAGATTGCAAAAACGGTATTCCAAACACACTCTAAATTCAAAAACCTGTTTTTGTCATTTGGGAAGTCAGTTTGGGCCTCCGATCCCAAACAGACCCAAACACGTCCGCGGAAGCAAATAGCGCAAAGTCAGTGGAAAACATATATATAAAGCACTCTGCGATAGCTGGGAAACAATATTCTATATAAACAATGATTTACTTTTCTGGGAAATGTTACGCTCATATGAATATTTTATAATCCATATTTTCTGATCTCGAAATCCCCAAGGTTCTTAATTACTTATAGAATATGCCTATTTCTCCATTTTGTGCTGAGGCATCAAAGCAGCAGCACTACTGTTTCTCACCGGAGTCAGTCTCAGTCGTCCGCCATGCTTCGATCCTCAACTTGAAATTAGCATTCAGTAGTTTTCTCTTTTTACTCTGCTTTTCCATTGGATTATTATTATGTGACCTCATTTTCATCTTCGTTTGTTGTTGTTTCTGCTTCTGCCTTTTGCACAATTGTTCATTCTCTACTTGGACAGATTCAAGGTTGGTCGATCTCTGAAGCTTCTCTGCGCACAATAATCTTCATCCCTTCATTACTTTGCTCGATCAAATTGCATGCACATTAAGGAAAGATAGATGATTTTGTATGTGCGGGAAAAGTAGATTAGATTTATTGGCGAAAACTCAAGCCCCAAACTGCGGAACTATATATATGACTTCAATTTTAATTATTATCACTTTGGTTCAGTCTCTGTATATATATATTGCATATGCAGGAACAGTAATAATGAAAAAGGTAGGTGGTGGAAGGCCAAAGGATAATGATGTGCGGGGACACGTTGAGGTACTGGCGGAAGGACGAAGATGGAAGTGTAAATATTGTGAATTGGAATTCTCAGGAGGTGCCAGCAGAATCAGATCTCATATTAATGGAGAAAAAGGCGGAGGCATTCGAGTCTGTCAAAAATTTGTTTCAGACAAAGGAAACTCCAATGATCTCAGAGACAACCTCCAACATTGTCACCAAGGTTACGTGATTATATATTATTATGCTCCCTTCTATCTTTTTTATAAGTCATGCAGAGGGGATTTTTTCTTTTTGTTTTTTTGCCAGCTTTTTTTTAAAGATATCATATTGATATTTATTACATTTCTCCCACGTTGCCGTTATTTAATGTTGACCCAATTATTTACAGTTACGCTATACTGTAGGTTTAAATGAAGATAAAATTAATTAGATGCTCCTTCACTTTTCAGACAGAGGTGAAGAGTTTTAATTTTAACTCTTCCCTTAGTTCTGGTAAATTTTTTTACAAGTCATGCTCAGGGAATTTTTTTTTCCCTTATAAGAAATCTCATTGGACGGTCTATTAGATTATAGCATGCCCAATGAAGCAGGACAAATCCAAGCTGATGCCAAGTATCAGGAAGGGGTTCGAGTTGTTGGGTCTTCTTCTGTTTCCGATGGGGAGAATCAAGACTTGAAGGTTATACAATATGTGTTTGAATGCTTAAGGTTAGATTCATACTTCTGACTGTATATGTGCTTCTAATATGTATAGATGAATGTATTTTATTTTTTGTTTTCTTTTTTCAAATCACTCTAATTCTATGCTTTGATAAATATATCATTCTAATTAATTCTTCAGTCCTGAAGATAAGGTTTTTTGTTCCCCACTTTCATATTTGTCTCAAGAAGAATTTGCCACGCTTAAAGCAGGGGCTTTTTTGGATTCATTGGTGAGTATTTATTTATTATATTTTTATATTCTATTTTAATATTAATGACAAAGGTTTTAGTTATATTAATAATATTCAGTTTCATGCATCCTTAGGTAATAGATACTTTTGCGGAGATGTTAACCCATATTGAGCGAAAGAAGAAAATTACACCTTCGAATTGGTATCTTCCCGTGGCATTTTCGGTGATTTCCGATTCCCTTCTTTGTTACATGATGCATGTCAATAGTTGTTTAATCTAAAACTAGTTCTTTGTCATTGGCAATAACTCTTGACGGTTCATCCGTGATGTAATTATAGGAGGCAGCACTCAAAGGCAGCATAGGTCACTTCTTGGGCTTTGTCCATCGCCAAAAAATAAAAGAAAATTATATGTCTGACCTGAAATCCTGTGAGAAGGTATGTCAGTCTTTTCAACTCTTTATAGAAAAGTTCCTCTATCAACATGATTACTTTTTTTTTTTGTTTTCCTACTGTGTGCATGTCAATTTGATTTTTGTCATCACAAATGATAGGTGTTTATTCCCGTTCACATTGAAGCAAAGCCAAATTGTGGACATTTTTATTTATACATTATCCATGTAAAGAATGAAGAGATTGAAATATGGGATTCTCTGCTCGATACATGTGTGGCTGAAACAGATCGCAATGAGAATACAAGAAAATTGGTGAGATTGGTGAGTGTTAGATAATTGCAATATTGACAACATTAATCGATCAACTATATCCGGTTGCTTGCAATGGAAAAGCTCTTCAAGAAAGTAGCATTTACGAAATTTCTTTCCAAGAAGGAAATCAACATCGTCGAACAGCCTAATGGGTGCGTGGACGATTATTATGTAAAATTATATAAACTTTACTAGAAAAAGTTCTTATGATGACCTTATCATATATATTTCTTTTAATTTGTAGATTTGACTGCGGTATCTTTGTTATGAAGTTCATGGAACAATCATATAATTATGTGAAGAGAAACTCTTCATTTCAGGTATGACCTCTTACAAACATGTAGTCATATAGACTCATGGGTAAGCACTAACACATGCCCGCACAGTCCTACACGAGCACGCAAGTACTCTCTTTTACCCCATGAGGGGGAAATGGAGGGAAAGGTAAGGATGAGAAAATTTTAATGAGATCAATTTTAAAAAAATTGAAGAAATGGGATTTTAAAATTTTAATAAAGAGAATATGTAAAATAAAAAGAGTACTACAAATTAATTAAAGACTTTTAACCCAATTTCTTTAATTTTTTAAATTGGTCTCATTAAAATTTTCTCCCTCTTTTCCCCCCTCCGTTTTCTTTTATCCCAACAGACCTTAGTCATACAAATTATGGACGACTGCGTAGTTTGAGAGTGAAAAAGAAAGGGAGGTGTAACAACTCAATA